>NC_053166.1:100964805-101214805 GCF_016835505.1 Polypterus senegalus
TTTTAATTTCTGAAAAAAAGCTTTTAAACTGCATTTGAATTCAAAACAGAAACAAAAATATCATCCCTGGTTAAAATTGGGCAGACTTAAAAATAAAGTGGTAGTTTAAGTACTTTAAGTACATTTTCAGAATAGTATTGTCTTTAAATAATAATAACCAAAATTTCACCATAAAGTGCAGTTTTTCTTCTTAAAAAAATAAGTCAGAAACATAAAAGGTAATTTGACCAGCTTACTCTTTAAACTCTGAGTAACATTAGCCAAAATTATTTTGTACATTAGGCTAAAACAGTGTGATCATTGAACATTTTGTAATTAGATGTATTTAGAATTACTAACGGTCACGGAAGTCCAATGATCCCCAGTAAGAGCCACAAAGTCCGCTTTCTGTAATGCATCTAATTTTGCTTGCTTTTCAGTGTGCACAAAACCATGCTTTTATCAAGGCTTTTCGGGTAGTCGAAATGATCAGTCGTAGGAACGCGCTTTATTCCGACTCTAACATTTTTGTAGCTGTGATGTGTGCATCAGTGTAATGGATGTACCAGGAAATCATTCATTGACAAAAGTTCCCGTTTGCTTGGAATTGAAAGTGTGATTAAATCCGTTATTTTTTAACGCGTTATGGAGTACATGCATCGAAGCTTCTCAACTGTGCTTGTGCTAAGAAAGGGAAAATTTTAAAATAGCGTAACATGATTCTGCGTTAACCTAATATTTTTTCATACGTCCCAAACCAAGGAGATGGGAAGGTAAAATGAATCAGGTAGCGCGCGTACATAGTCAGTACATCCCTCTCGGAATCGAACCTCGAATGTGCGTTAGAGGCGAAGACTCTACAATGCGCCACCGCTTGTCTATGCTAAAGTATATATTGTAGATCGGGCTATAGATATACATTTATATATATACCCGTGTATCGCAGTGGAGAAGTAGAAGTTATGAAAAAGAAAAGGGAACATTTTAAAAATAACGTAACATGATTGTCAATATACAGTAATTGTTTTATGAGTGTTATTGAATGTTGCTGTCATCAAGGATTTGATTATCATTATTTCTTTCAATCAGGCTCGTATTTGTGCGATGTGTTCAAGTTACATTCCGTGTTTGTCAATCGTTGTAAAGATAAGAGGTTTCATTCATCGATTAGTTCCTTACTGCATCAATAAACAGCTCGTCTTCCTTTTTATCTGTGATGTGACAAACTGCATGCACAGGTTTTTTTTTTTACGCTGTCTTCCTTTAGCGGGACATTGACTTTTTCCACCGTGTGCTTTGTTTCCACAGTAGCTGCATTTATGAATATGCTTATCAGACGCTTCATATTTTTTGCTGCCTTTTCAATTGTGTAATTCGGTTTTGTTCAGCTCTTTGGAACTGTTGCTTTTTATCTGTGCACTGCATCAGTTCACGTGAGCCACTCGGTGTACTTGCATCGAAGGTTCCCAGCTGTGCTGGTGCCATCTCGTGCTATGTCCATAGCTTTATTTAATGTTACCTTAGTCCTGGCACTTTAAACTTTCTCTGGCAGTTTCGCTGAGTTTGTGTCAAACACCACCCTGACCATCTCATCTTCCTCTCCATAAGCACAGTCCTTCACCCGTGAATATTTACCCGTGGCAGTTTGCTATTGGATTGCCGCTGACGGATGGCCTCATATGGGCAGGCACTAAATTACAAACGCCAGCGGCAGCCTGTCTATGAACTTAATTTAAAGTGTAGGTTTACATCGTGCTTTGTTTCCGAAGTAGCAGAACTCGCTTCTTATTGTTTCGCTGCCTTCTCAATTATATAATGCATGTTTTCTTCAGCGCTTTTTTGAGGTCTTCCTGGTTTTCTATGTACTGCGTGATTACGTGGGAGGCGTGATGATGTCACACGAAACTCCGCCCCCACGGCGTTGAAGCTCATCTCCATTACAGTAAATGGAAAAAAACTGCTTCCAGTTATGACCATTACGCGTAGAATTTCGATATAAAACCTGTCCAACTTTTGTAAGGAAGCTGTAAGGAATCAACCTGCCAAATTTCAGCCTTCCACCCACACGGGAAGTTGGAGAATTAGTGATGAGTCAGTGAGTGAGTGAGTGAGTGAGTGAGTCAGTGAGTGAGGGCTTTACCTTTTATTAGTATAGATTATAACTACCAATGTAACAATAGGCTGCATGGCAATAACTCTAGGGGAAATTGGAAATTAAGGTTAAAGCTGTCTCACTTCCAGTTAAGACTATAAAATGACATCAAAAATTCAGAATCAATGTCTCCATGATGGGACAGTTAACTTTGTGAGCTGGAATGTTAAACGCCTGAATCACAAATTAAAAAGAAAGTAGTCTCTCACGTAACAGGTTTAAACAGTAAAATAGTATTTTTACAGGAGAACCACTTACTAAGCAAGGATCAGTTCTGGCTGCAAAAGGACTGGACTGGCCAAATGTTCCATTCTAGCTTTAAAAAGAAAACTAGAGGTGGGGGAATTCTCACACATAGAACAGTCTCATTTGTAGCATCAGATGTAGTATTGGATCCTGAAGGGAGATATGTGATGGTCATGGGTAACTTATCTAACTGTAAAATGATTTTGATAAATGCTTATGCACCTAATGCCGAGAAGGAATTTATACAAAATTTATTTGCATCCATTCCCAATGTGAACACTCAAAATTATAATGGCTGGGGATTTTAATTATGTTTTAAATCCACTTTTAGATTGGACTTCTATCCCAGAGAAGACATCTAACAGTGTAAAGATAATTACAAAGTTTATAACTGATCAACTTAATCAGACCCCTGGAGGTTTTTAAACCCATACTCAAGAACATATTCTTTCTACACACCAGTACATCATAGCTACTCAAGAATTGATTATTTCTTTATAGATAATAAATATATGATGCTATTGTTATTTCTGACCATGCACCTCTGATCTTGGAGCTAAAGTTACTATGACCCACACACTCACTTCGCAGATGATATCTCAACCCACTTCTATTAGCAGACGAAAATTGTACAGAATTTATATCCAAACAAATCAGTTTCTTCCTAGAGACAAATGCATCCTGAAAGATTTCTGAAGGAATAGTCTGGGAAACTCTTAAGGCCTTCTTAAGAGGACCAATCATCTCATATCTTTCCCACAGAAATAAATTCGAAACCAAGAACGTAGCAGAGCTAAAAAGTGAAATTACTAGAATAGATGAACATGTCAGGCGTCCAACTGAGGCTCTACATAGGAAAAGGCAGGCTCTGCATTCCAAATTAAACCTCTTGACAACTAAAGAAACTGAACAACTAATTTATAAATCCAGACATCATTACTATGAACAATGAGAGAAAGCTAGTAATCTTTTAGCTCATCAAATTAACAAGCAAGAAGTCCACAACACCAGTAATCCCCAACATGAACGGAGACAAAATCATCGACCACAAAAACATAATGGACACATTCAGAGACTACTATAAATCCTTATATTCTACTGAGTTTAAAGAAGACAACCCAAAATCCATTTCTGGATACATTACAGATACCACAAATTGACACTTTTAGTGCGGGGGAACTCGATAAACCTCTGGCGTTATCTCAATTACTAGATGCTATAAAGTCACTTCAAGGCGGGAAAGCAGCAGGCCCTGATGGCTACCATGCAGAACTCCAAGAAATTCTCCACTCAACAAGCTCCCCTCCTATTAGCAACATTTACATAAGCCAGAGACAACCAAACTCTGCCTCAAACTTTGCCAAGCATTAATCACCATTTTTCCTAAACAAAATAAGACATATTACAATTTGCATCATACAGACCAATTTCACTTTTGAATAATGTTAAAATACTCTCAAAAATCATAGCTAGAAGGATGGAGAAAGTGCTCCCTTTGGTAATATCACAAGACCAAACTGGATTTATCAAGAGTCGACAGTTATCTTCAAATCTTTGATGCCTGTTTAATGTAATTACTAACTAACTAAGTCAAACACCCCAGAAATATTATCACTGGATGCAGGAAAAGCATTTGACATTATTGAATGGAAATACCTTTTTACTACATTGGAGAAATTTGGGTTTGGCCTGAACATTTGTGCATAGATAAAACTACTGTATACCAATCCAGAAGCTTCAATTTGTATCAACAACATTTGTTCAGACTACTTTAAACTAGAACATGGTACCAGAGAAGGATGCCCCTTGTCACTGCTGCTGTTTGCAATCGCCATTGAACCACTGGCAATACACTGTCAAAATGCTGATCAGATAAAGGGAATTATAAGAGGACTGAAACAGAAAATTTCTCTATATGCAGATGATATGGTGCTGTATATATCAGACCAACAAAATTCTGTGCCTGCAGTCTTAACAGCATTCACAGAATTTCAAAAGATCTGTGGTCTCAAATTAATCTGAATAAAAGTGTACTCTTTCCAGTGAATTCTCAAGCATATAATATTAGATTAGACACCCAACCTTTTATTATCGCAGAGCAGTTTAAATACCTCGGGGTAAAACATCACGAGTAAACATAAAGCTCTTTATTAACAAAATTTCGCCGTCTGCATAGAAAAGATTAAGCAAGACTTGCATAGATGGTCAACCCTTCATCTCACTCTAGCTGGAAGAATTAACACTGTTAAGATGAATATTCTTCTTAAGAACTAAAATCCTGCAGTACTTCTTTATATTCCCTGCTCTGTGCCCAAATAAAAGCAAGTTATCGGCAATATACTAATAACCAAATTTCAACATTCGCACACATATGCAGTTTAATATCTGGAAAAAATTTGGGATTAACTTGCTTAGATATCTTTATATAGACGTCTTTGCATCCTATGGACACTTGCATTCCAAATTTAACATTCCATCTACACATTTATTTCACTATCTTCAAATTAGGAACTTTGTTAAACAGAACCTGTCCAATTTCCTCATCTTGCACCCTCATCCATACTGGAAAAAATATTGCTCAATTTCAAGGACTCAGACACCATCTCTGCAATATATAAAATTATTTTACAGTCCCTCCCTTTCAAAGATCCAAGAGGACACTGGGAAAAAGATCTCTCAATTAATATATCAGAAAAGGAGTGGAAAACAGCAATGCAGAGAATTCACTCGAGCTCCATATGCACAAAGCATACAATTATTCAACTCAACATTATATATCGAGCACACCTGTCTCGCCTAAAACTCTCCAAACGGGTGCAGGGCAAGATCTAACCTGCAAACGCTGCAATCAAGTCCCAGCCTCACTGGGTCACATGTTTTGGGCCTGCACCAAATTAACATTATTCTGGACAAAAATTTTGAATTACCTTTCAGACAGCCTTGGTCTCACAATCCCTCCTAACCCATTAACAACTGTGTTTGGGGTTCTTCCAGATGGGTTTAAAGTGGAGAAGGACAAACAAACTGATTGCATTTACTACACTTTTGGCACGCAGATGTGGTCGAAGGTTCGAGGGAAACAGTAGACCGACACTGATCAGAACAAAAATAACAGTTTCTTTATTAATTAATTGGTTAGCAGAGACACCCTTGCAGCCCCTGCCAGCCAATATCACTGACAGTAACCAGCAAAAGCCCAATCTTGCGGGGGGGCGAGTTCCCTTTTTATAACAGACTTGCTTACATTTTACAGTGACAGCTTTAGCATGAGATATTACAACATATTTGGGGGTGGGGGGTTCAGTACTATGCCCAAAGGTTACAACATTTTGTTCAAAAAATAAGTAAAGCAGAAATGGAACTACCTGTTTGCTGCTGATAAGACAAAACATGCAGACTTTTCCTAACAGATTAACAGTCTTCTTTCTTTAGAACAGACTAAAAGTCAGTAGTTTTCTAAAAAATATATGTTGCAAGTTACTTTTTTAGCTTACATGTATTTAGCAGAGGCAGTTTAAACAATGGCTTATTGATTATTAGTACATTAATACATACAATATTATAGCTTAATAACGATTTTTTTTTCTCAATTCCCCCCTTTGAACATTAAATGTTCACATTATAAACATACAGAATCAGTGAGGTCAGCCTCATCATACTCGCAAAGCAGAGAGGCTGTGGGGGTCCCTTGAGACTGTTGGGAGTAGAGAAAATAGGACTTCGTAACAGAAGTGTCAATAAGCCTTTGTAGATGACTTAAGCCACCCAGCCCATGATCCGAACCATTTCGCAAAAGTCAATCTGAAATGAGGCAGTTGTTCCCACTTGGAAAGCAAGCGTGGTATTAGTTCTTAGGCATTTTCTCAAGTTGGTAAACTAGACGATCGCCACCTGTTTGCCTTTGTCCTGCAATCAGGGGAATAGCAAATGTTAGAAGGAGCAAAATTATGTTTCCCATTTTTTGCAATGTGAAGCGTGAATCCAGGCAGGCAGTCCTTCGACTGCATGTGGTGTAGATAGTAGCACTTGAAATGGAGTCCTCCAGCGAGGCTGATGCCAGTGCTTCGTTCGAGTATCTCTAACCAGGATCCAGGTTCCCAGGGGAATCGGGGAGTCCTTTGATTGAAGACTGGTTCTCCAGGCCTGATTAACCTGCTCATGGACTTTCTTCAGGGACGCTCGGACACCTGTAAGACTGGAGAGAAGATCATTGTCCACAGTATGCAGAGTGACATTTCTGATAATCATGCCAACAGGCATAGGGCGTCCAGTTAAAATTTCAAATGGCGACAGTCCCAACTGCCGATGTTTCCTTCCTCTCTATCCCATCAAGGCCAGGGGCAGAGTGTCTCGCCAGGTTAAGTTTGTCTGCTCACTGATTTTTGGCAATTTTGATTTAAGGGTGCCATTGCACCTTTCTTTAATACCTCCACTTTGGGGATGGTATTTGCAGTAATGATGTACAGCTATCTGGATCCAAGTAGTTAATTTATTACAGAATTCACAAAATGGGTACCATTATCAGTCTGCAGTTTCTGTGTTATTCCACATCTTGGAAGGATTTCTTTTATTAAGGCTTTTGCCACAGTTTTGGCGTCTGCATGTTTGGAAGGGAAAGCTTCCACCCATCAGGAGAACACATCGACAATTACCAAGCAGTAGTGGTAGCCCTTAGACGGTGTTAATTCAATGAAGTCCATTTGGAGACGTTCGAATGGACCCATGGGTTAGGTGTGACGGCGGGACATACCTGGGTACCTTTACCTACATTAAATTTTTGACATAGTGCACAGCGTCTGCAGAATTGGTCAGCATACATGGAGAAACCTGTGGCTTCCCAATGTCGCTCGACATCTTGAGTCATTGCGTCCTTTCCTGCGTGGTCCAGGCCATGTGCGATTTTTGCCATTCCTGAGAAAGAAGCTTTTGGGATGAAAAGGTTTGTTATTTTCCTTATGGGTCCAGACCCATCAGAGAGGGATCCTTCTTTGGGCCATTTTCTCTTTTCTCTGTCTGTGCCTGCACTCTGTAAAGAGATAATTTGATTATCAGGCTCTTTGTCATCTTTCTGTTGGAATAAAGAGACTGGTGTTTTATTATAGGTAGCTTGTTTGGCAAATTAGTCAACCCATTCATTTCCTTGGCTGACGGGATCTTGTTTCCAGTTATGAGCTTGGCATTTGACTACTGCCAATTTTGATGGTTTTGTTATGGCTTCTAAGAGGGATTCTACTAATTTTTGATGTTGGATGGGCTTGCCAGTACAGGTCTTGAATCCCCTCCATTTCCATAACGCCCCATGATCATGGCAGACTCCAAAAGCATACCTGAAATCTGTATAGATTGTTATGATTTTTCCCTTTGACAGCCGACAAGCTCGGATGACAGCTATTAATTCAGCTGGTTGCGCACTAAAATTTGAAAAAATTCGGTTTTCTTCCAGCAGGTGGTCACCTTTGACCACTGCATAGCTTGTTGAGGGTGTTCTATTAACCAATCGCAAGGAACACCCATCTACATAGAGTACTTCTCCTGTTTCTAGTGGAGTTTCCTGCAAGTCTGGCCTAGGTTTTAAGACCTTAGTTATTTCATCATAAATCATGTGGCTCCCCTTCTTCAGTGGGAAGAAGTGTGGCTGGATTTAGAGTGGAGCATCTTTCAATTGTGACATTTGACAGAGTACATTTTGAAAGTGTATTGCCCTAGCATTAGTGAGATGTGAAGCTTTGGCCTGTACTAAAATGGAGTGGACGGCGTGAGGCACCTTTACTGTTGGGGGGCTCATGAGCACTATATCTCTACTGGCTAGCATGGCTTCTGTTGTGGCTGCTACTGCTCCGAGACATGTTGGAAGTCCCTTAGCCACTGGATCCATTTTTTTAAAAAATAGGCTATTGGCCTTTGTTTTTCTCCATGGAGTTGTGTTATTACTGCATATATTGTCATATATCCCCCCTTTTCGTTCACGAACAAAGTGAATGGACGAGAATAGTCAGGGAGCCCCAAAGCTGGCGCAGAAAGTAGTGTACTTTTTAAAATCACATAGAATCTTCTCAGCCTGCTCATTCCACTGTATGCAGCCAGAAAGAGGAAGTTCAGCAGTGTTAGCTAGATTTTGTAAAGGCTGTGTTCTTTCAGAGAAATTTAGAATCCATTGTCGACAGTAACCAAGAATGCCCAATACAGATATAACCTGTCGTTTTGTGACCGGTCTGGGTAGGTTTTGGATGGTGGTTATGCGGTCTTTTGACAGAGCTCTGGTACCACAAGTGATGTCATGACCCAAATATTTGACAGTGGTTTGAACTAGCTGCAGCTTGGCCTTAGAAACCTTGTGCCCATTTTCCACAAGATACATGAGCAATAATTGTGTATCTTGTGTGCATGCTTTCTCCGTTTCGCTACAGAGTAATAAATCAAAAGTACTGTATCAATGCACTTCCCCTGTCAGGCCAGAAACCTTCCAGGTTTTGAGCAAGCACTCGGTCGTATACACAAGAAGCCTCTGTAGAACCTTGTGGCATAACGGTCCATGTAAAACGGCAGTTTTGAAAAGTAAAAGCCAACCAAAACTGAGAGTCAGGATGTACAGGAATAGAAAAGAAAGCATTTGCTAAGTCAGTACTAAAAAGTAACGAGCCGTTGCAGGAATCTTAGAGAGAACAGTGGAAGGATTAGGGACAATTGGTGCCCTAGGATAAATAGCAGAATTAACCTGTCTGAGATCTTGGACAAAGCACCAAGAGCCATCAGCTTTCTTTACTGGTAGAATTGGAGCGTTTACAGGAGAGTATTGGATAGGAATTATAGCCCCCCTTTCAACAAGATCTTTATGTACAGCCGCAATTCCAAGTTCGGCATCGGGAGAAAGAGGATATTGCGCACGGTGAGGACAGAAGAATGATTTCGGAAAAAACTACCAGAGGTTCACAGTTTGCAATCCTGCCAAAATCTTTCTTTCCCTGAGACCATATGGTGTCAGGAATTGTAGCAAGCCATGGGAAAAAATCAGTTTGTGGAGAGCATAGAGAAAGAAACAGGTGACAAAAAAAAACGAACGAAAAAATGCCTGGAGCAACGTATTGCCAATCAGCCCTATTCAGATATTGCTCAACCCTTTCCCCAATTTTGACCCAATGAACGGTGTTAGATTTGGCCAAGGAAACGTGGGGAATCGAACCGCCTTGATAGAAAATGTTCTGTGAGTATGTGAGATGGACTGACGCAGCAGCTTTAGTAGATGAAATATAAATGCAAAGGATTAGAAGGGTCTCTGGGCAATTACCTGAAGAGAGGAAAGATTCTAACCAAGGCATGTCTATTTCAGTGGGGAAATATTGGGTAGTACAGTGGAGGGTGTCGGGGACTTGAAGGTGGGGAAAGATGCATGAAGGAAAAGAGAGTGGAGGGCTTTAAGGAGAAGGGTGTGTGGGATGATGTCTAGGGTCCAGGCTGCAAAAGAGGGTTGATGGTGTTGGGCCATCTGACACAGGAGCTTAAGAATGGAGCAATAGAATCCTTGTTCTGTCAGTGAGATTGACACTGACAATTTAGTCATGAGATCTCTTCCTAGTAGATTGACAGGGCACAGATGATATAACAGGAAGCAATGAGTTAATTGAGAGCTGTCGGTGCTTAGTTGCACTTGCAGAGGCTTTGAAACTAGTAAAGTGTGTTGCTGTACTGAAGCAGTGAGAACTTTCAGTGTCTTTCGAGGCAGGGACCTACAACAGCAATAAAGTGGAGCGTGTGGCTCCCGTGTCCACAAGGAAGACAGTTTCCTTGCCATTTATTGTCAAAGTAAGTAAAGGATCTGTGTCAGCATGACGGGCAAGCAAAGAAAACTAGAAGAAATGGCTGGGGGTCCCTGCTAATTCCTAGGACTACGTAATGTTGTTAGGCTAGGACGCTGGTGTTTGCTCCGAAGGGTTGGGCATCTGAGCGAAGGAATTGTTAGGGTTGGAAGACGGGAAACCCTTGTCCCCTTTCACGCCCTCATCCTCCGGAGAAGTTACCACATCCACGGCCTTGGAATCCTCTCCCCCTGCTCGTTCCCCCTGTGTAATATTGCAACTGTGCTGCTAATGGCTTAGTTTGTGTATCAGATTCTTTTTGCTTAGTCTGTTTCTCAGCATGTTCTGCATGGCGTTTAACTTCCTCGAATGCAGTGCTTTCCCAGCCTATGCAGGACGTGCAAACTTTGCTTTGAATGTCACTTCAGTCCCGAGACAAAAGGGGTAACGGCAGCGCGAGTTCGATCATCTGCATTGTCTAGGCCTGAATGATTAGCCATAAGGTCTTGTATTCGGTGTGCCCACTCATTGACTGTCTCGTCTTCTGCTTGGCAGCTGATATAAGGGACCAGTCTGTGCCTTTCTTATATTTCTCTGTGATAGTTTGTCTCAGCGCTTCCCATTGTTGTAAATTGGGCTTCTTGGCCCCCACCACGGTTAAGGCTTTGATCCCAAGCCCAAGGTTGTCCATTCCTCGTCCCCCGACTCACAGTTGCCCATGTGGTACCTAGTTTTCGTCGCAGCACCTGTGTCCATTCTGCAGAATTGAGTTTATACATATCATATAGCTGTTGGAGCTGCTCCACGAATTTTAGCCCACCAACTCCTTTAGGGTCGGGCAGTTCAGACACCACATCTTTTAATTCTTGAATGTCCCAATTACGGTGAATCATTACAGTAGTGGGGTTATTGGGTCCTGCAGCCTGGGTGGGGTTGTGTCGGGGGTTACGGACCTCGATTAGGGGGCATGAGAATGTCGAGTCGGGAGGTTTTTGGGTTTTGGGGAGATAAAGCTGAATCCAGATGTTGGGGCCAGACGAGAAGTCTGACCTTCTAGTTCGGTGAGCGATTAGGGATTGATCTCACCACCGATATCCGGACCTGGAGTCTGGATCATCGTCATCAGGATTTGAGTGAGAGGATGAGTCATTATGATATTGTTCAAAGAACCCTGCTCCGGATGGTTCGTCGGTTACCTGGGGTGCTTGGAGCGCAGTGGGGACAAGAGGTGGAGGGGTAGGTGGGGGTGGAGGCTGGTATGGAGGGGGTGGACAAATAACTGGATATAGATGGTCCTTTTCTGTTTTCTCTCTTTGATTCTCGGGCTTGGGCTCTGATTCTCTTAGTTTTCTTCAAAGCTAATAACATTTATTCCTTTTCTTTCCGGGTTTTAACTTCAGCAGCAAGCAATTCATTACGCTTTTGTGCTGCCTCCAGGGTTCTATCCTTTATCACTAGTTCCCACCTATCAAACATATCCATTTGGTAAGGACCCTTATTACAAAATCCTTGGGTGTTTCTACACAATTTTTTTTTTCTTGTATTTCCGAAATATACCCTGTTCCATCAATTGGCCATCTACCACCGCTTTGTTTATTCCTTTTTTTTTTTTAAAAAAGCCTTTCTTCAAATCTAACCCAGTTTTCTTTTCTATTAGTTTCCTATGTGAACCTCCTTTCGGACTCAAGTGGGAACTGGAGTCCGATACGCTTTTCAAAAATAGTCCTTCCAACAGAGACTTTTGATTTCCTGAGGAAACCTTCTTGACCCTTTTAACTACTTTGCTTTTCCATAACTAAATAGCTCTGGACCGCAGAAGAATAGATCAGCCCTCATGATGTTCCGTCTCCAGTCCCTTTCGCTCCCGGATCAGTACTCTTGTGGTTTCGTGGCTTTAGCGGACTGAAAGTCTGTTCAGCACGGAGTCCAGGAGTTTGGACAAATCAATGCCGATCCCTTCAAGTGCCTCCTAGCTGGTAACCGCTTTTGGTGTCCACCACAGATTAACCAGTAGGAGCAGGAGTATGACCAGTCGTTAGAGACAGAAACTCGCCCTCCCACACAGTGTTTTTCTCAGATACTCTATATATTCTACTCGTTTTACTCCCTTTCCTGTTTCTAGGATTGTGCCACTCGCCCCTTTCTATTCCACTTAACGGGGAGTAACTTACTAACGTTCTCAGCACCTTACACTGTTCCCGAGGGACCCAAGTATTATTCCCAGCTTTCCAGTTTACTATCCGTTAGGTGATACGGTATTTTATTTCTCAATTTTCTTTCTCATAAAACCAGTCAAATCCCTGAGCTATGTCATTCACTCAATTGGATTTTCTTGGTCTACTCACCAAAAATTTTTCTCATCCTGCTAGGGAAACTCCCAGTTTCACTCGACCTTCGTATATAAAATCGGAGGAGGTCCAGAGACATCACACACAGGATTCGCACAAGGCAGGCCAGTCCTAACTTTTTCTGGAGCTTTACGGATCCAGCCGGAATTGGTCCTCTTACAGGTCCTCTGGACAATCCCGCTTGAGGAGTCACCTGTCCGTCTCTGCCCCACGTTGGGCACCAGAAAACTGTGGTCGAAGGTTCAAGGGAAACAGCAGACCGACACTGATCAGAAGACAAAAATATAACAGTTTCTTTAATTCTTTGGTGAGCAGAGACCCTTGCAGCCCCTGCCAGCTAATGTCACTGACAGTAACCAGCAAAAGCCCAATCTTGTGGGGGGAGAGTTCCCTTTTTATAACAGACTTGCTTACATTTTACAGTGACAGCTTTAGCATGAGATATTATAACATATTTGGGCTGGGTTAAGTACTATGCCCAAGGGTTACAACATTTTGTTCAAAAATAAGTAAAGCAGAAATGGAACTACCTGCTTGCTGCCGATTAGACAAAATACACAGACGTTTCCTAACAGATTAACAGTCTTTTTTAGAACAGACTAAAAGTCAGCAGTTTTCTAAAAAAATGTTGCAAGTTATTTTTTAGCTTACATGTATTTAGCGGAGGCAGTTTAAACAATGGACTTATTGATCATTAGTACATTAATACATACAATATTATTTCTCTCTCACAGACTTATTTTGCTAAACTGGAAGAATCCGAAATATCTTCTTTTAAGTCAGAGGGAAACCAATGTTTTATACTATTTAAATTTGGAAAAAATCAAATATTCAGAGGATCTGTACAGATTTTTTTTCAAAACATGGCAGGATCAAATCTATACTAATAAAAAGCAAAGCCCTCACTGACTGGCTCACTGACTGACTCATCACTAATTCTACAACTCCCCGTATAGGTAGAAGGCTGAAATTTGGCAGGCTCATTCCTTACAGCTTACTTACAAAAGTTGGGCAGGTTTCATTTCAAAATTATACGCATAATGGTCATAACTAGAAGCCATTTTTCTCCATTTACTGTAATGGAGTTGAGCTCGAAAGCCGTGGGGGGGGAGGAGCTTCGTGTGACATCGTCACGCCTCTCACGTAATCACGCATTACATAGAAAACCAGGAAGAGCTACAAAAAGCGCTGAAGAAAACATGCATTATAGAATTAAGAAGGCAGCGAAACAATTAGAAGCGAGCGAGTGACATATGAAACCATATTCAGCGGCTCACGTGAACTGACGCAGTGCACAGACAAAAAGCAACAATTCCAAAGAGTGCTGAACAAAAACCGAATTATACTGCTACGTTCAAATAGACAAACCGCACACCGTGGCGCAATAGTAAAGGCTTCGCCTCTAGCGCCGAAGTCCGAGGTTCGATTCCCGAGTGGGGATGCACTAAGTATGTACGCGCGCTTCTCGAATTATTTTAGCCTCGCATCCCCTTGGTTTGAGACGTATGAAAAAATATGCGGTTAACGCAGAAAGACAGATCACCAATTGAAGATTTATGAATAATGGATAATTTATTCGCGATCAATGATTGTTTTGGTAAAGCCATACTCAGTGTATTCATTAGATGAACGGTAAAAAAGTAAGAGCGAGGGGAGGGTAACTTATTGAGGCACACAGGCAAAACCACAATAGCACGCGGGCTCGATGTACTGTAGTGCGTCAACTCGATCTGAATTAGCGATCACATTGAAAAAATATTTCTTTTCAAGTTCTATTTAGTCCATATGTGTCAAACTCAAGGCCCACGGGCCACATCCTGGCCCGGCATGTAATTTTATCCGGCCTGCGAGATCATTTTATATACTGTATTATTGTTATTAATGGCCCGGGGATATGAAGCGCTGGTAACACAATAAACTACAGATCCCACAGTGTAGCACTTCAGCTGCCTTGCCGAACACTTACGCGTTAATCAAGTCTAGCTTATGATGCTGCAAGTTATTGTGAAGCTAGCCCACACGATGCTGAAGAGAAAAGGTGATTCTGAACATAGCCTCCCATCGGTTTTTAAAGGCTGAGTATATGTTTACTGACATTGCCGGTAAACCCGTGCGTTTCATTTGTGGAGCTAATGTGGCTGTAATTACAGAATTTAATCTAAGACGGCACTATGAGACAAAACATCAAGATAACCTGAAAGACCTGAATGCAATGCACAAGATACAGAAAGCAGAAGAGTTAAAGAAGAATCTGACACTTCAGCAGACGTTTTTACCCATGCAAAATCACAAAGTGATTTCAAGTGAAGCTACTTTTATGGGAGACACAAATGCACCAGTGCAACTTGCCCCACTTTCCCTGTTGCCAAGTAATGTTGAACCAAGTCGCCACAACGGTGTTCCCAAATATGCATTTTGCTGATAAACTGAGCGCATTGTGCACTGAGTTCGCACGGCGCTTTGGTGACTTTGAAGAACAAAAAAAGAATTTTGAGTTGTTTCAACCCATTTGCCGTCGATGTGGAAACTGCACCTGTGCAGATTCAGATGGAGGTGATTGAGCTGCAGTGTAATGGCACACTGAAGGCAAAGTACGATACTGCACGGCCCGCACAGTTTATTCACTCCATTCCCGCAGAAATGCTCCAGCTCCGTCTACATGTGGCTCGAACCTTGTGTATGTTTGGTACCACATATCTGTGTGAGAAGCTCTTCTCAGTCATGAAGACTAACAAAACAGCACACAGGAGTCGCCTCACTGATGAGCACCTGCTGTCCATCCTGAGAATCTCCACAACACAGAACCTCACACCAAACATAAACAAACTTGTTGCCAAAAAAGATGCCAGCGTCCAGCTCTGATAAAATGACATATGAGCAAAGACAACTGAATGATTTGATTTGTTATTGCTGAAAAGAACAAATTTTATTTATATTTCCAGGTTTTGTTATGCACCATGTTCATATTTGAATTTGTATAATTTTGACAGGATATATTTTTATGGAGAGCAAAATCTTTTGGGATATTTAAAATTTAAGTTTATTTTTATATAAAATTACATAAGAGTAAAGAAATTTGAATGTTTGTTCTTTTAACGTTTACTTTATTTCTAACTTGTATAATTTAGACAGGATATATTTTTATGGAGAGCAAAAATATAAGTTATTTAAGGTTTGAGTTGATTTATTCGAATAATATTCTGTCGACTAAATAAAATTCCTTCTATTTAAAATTTAAATAGAACTTGAACAGATCTGATAGTTCATAATATCCACGCAGACTTGCACGTAAGAGCGGGAGTCATCCGTTCTAACAAGCAGCGTACTGCACTGATACAAAATAGCCTGCCCATTTAATTATTTAGTAATGGATAAATAAAGATTTTGTACAAATAATGGTTTTTCATTTTTATTCCTTCATGGATTCTGGCACCCCCAGCAACAGTTGCTCGCACCCCAAAGACTGTGTGTCTATATATATATATATATATATATATATATATATATATATATATATATATATATATATATATATATATATATATATATATATATATATATATATATATATATATATATATATATATATATA
This sequence comes from Polypterus senegalus, assembly GCF_016835505.1. Lineage (NCBI taxonomy): Eukaryota > Metazoa > Chordata > Cladistia > Polypteriformes > Polypteridae > Polypterus > Polypterus senegalus. The sequence continues at coordinate 100,980,916 of NC_053166.1, forward strand.
TATATATATATATAAGCAACACTCATCACTCACAACAGTGAAAAAACAATTACATTGACAATCATGTTACGTTATTTTCAAAATGATTCTTTTTTTTTTCATTACTTCTTTAACACACAACTTCTCCGCTGTGAAGCACGGGTATTTTGCTAGTCAGTAATATATTAGAATAAGCTCTTAAAAGCACAGAGGAAAAAATTATTTCTGTATTTTTTACTCCTCTATTCATCGCTATTGGCCTATGAAACTCATCAATTTAGGAATGTTTACAAGCCTTAAATTTTACTTCGTTGGCCCTGCTCTCTCTTTCAGGGGTGGGGGTCGACTTGTTCTCAATACTACTTTTTGTACAAATTGGTTTATATGGAATGATTGCAATAAAATTAATAAAATTAAAAAAATAAAATAAAATGAGTTCTTCAAGAACACGGGGACACAGTTGGAAACTTGTTAAGGGTAAATTTTGCACAAACATTAGAAAGTTTTTCTTTACACAAAGAACGATAGACACTTGGAATAAGCTACCAAATAGTGTTGTAGACAGTAAGACTTTAGGGACTTTCAAAACTCGACTTGATGTTTTTTTTGGAAATAGTAAGTGGATAGGACTGGCGAGCTTTGTTGGGCTGAACGGCCTGTTCTCGTCTAGAGTGTTCTAATATTCTAATGCATCAGTGAACCAAGAGAGTCGGGGTTGTCAGGTGCTATTGATAAATACAGTTGTGCGTCATCAGCATAGCTGTGTTAGCTCGCATTATGCCTTGAAATAATCTGACCTAACGGTAATGTAAATGTAACGGGCATGTAAATCGAAAAGAGCAGTGGACCCAGGACAGAGCCTTGTGGAACACCATATAGAATATCATGTGCCTTTGAAATATAATTACCACAACTAACAACAAATATTCTACCTGCCAGATTGGATTCAAACCAATTTAAGATACTGCCAGAGAAGCCCGCCCATTGACTAAGGCAATTTCTAAGAATATTGTGATGAATGGTATCAAATGCAGCATTCAGATCGAAAAGGATGAGAACAAATAAGCGGCCTCTGTCTGCATTTACCTGCAGGTCATTTAATACTTTAATGAGTGCAGTTTCTATACTGTGATTAGTTCTGAAACCTGACTGAAACTTAACTAGCAAAATACCCGTGCTTCGCAGCGGAGAATTAGTGTGTTAAAGAAGTTAAGAAAAAGAAAACATTTTAAAATATAACGTAACATGATTGTCAATGTAATTGTTTTGTCACTGTTATGAGTGTTGCTGTCATCAAGGATTTGATTATCATTATTTCTTTCAATCAGGTTCGTATTTGGAGGACATGTTGTGTTCAAGTTACATTCTGTGTTTGTCAACCGTTGTAAAGGTAATAGGTTTCATTCATCGAAGTGTTCACTACCCAAATCTGTACTCGTGAATCGAAGATGTTTAACAGGCACTCACAGTATTAACTTGTATATTTGCCTGTGAGTATTTAGCGGCAGCGTCTCTATGAACTTGTGGATTTGCCTGCGAGTATTTAGCAACAGTGTTTCTATTAACATGTGGATTTTTTTGCGAATATTTGGCATCAGTGTCACAAAGTTGTTTCCGTCTAGCTGCATCAGAAAATGTACCACAACGTCTGACACGCATCCTTTTTACTGTTTTCTCACAGCTTGGATTGCTGCTGTCATAATCGGTTTGTGTTTCATGGTTTGTTTCAATTACGTTAGTATTTGCAAGACTTGTTCTGTTGAAGTCACATTCGGCATCTGTCAAGCGTTGTAAGCATACAACCGGTTTCACCGATAACTTTGCATCCAGCTTTTGAGAGTTGAAACATTCATAAACATCAAAGTGTCCACTACTCACCTGTGAATCTAAGATGTTTAAGAGGCATTGGCGGTTCTCCAAAGGTGTAAAATATTTGGCCATTTCGGTACACTTGAAAGCGACAACCGAACAATTCAGCGGCAGCCATCAACTCACATGCAGAACCATAGGTGAAGGGCTTAAGCATTTCACTCTTATAGTGCTCCTGTACCATCATCAGTCCACACCTTGAACCTGTCCCAGTCATTCAATACATAAGACACAATGTTCCTCCGGATATCAAAAGAGACCCTGATATGGGCGTGCGATATTTAACACAGAGAATGGAAAAGGAAGGCGGCATCTCCGGGCATGGAAACCACTCGATAAGTGACAGTTCTTTAGTCAATGGTGATCACCTCGATAGACATGTTAATGGGGGTACGGCTGGAACAGTAAAGGAAATGGGTACCTGAACAGTAAACTAAGTCTAAAATACCTACACAGTAACTATAATCATAAATGAACAATAAAACATCGGAGAAGCCGTGGATTAAATAAAAAGGCTGCAGTTATCAGCAGGGAGACATGAATACCGTGGCGAAGCAAGGAAGGGAATGAAGAGACCAGAGCGACGGACGGCCTTGTATGGGCAGGCAGCCAATTACGTGGGGCGGGGGGATGGGGGACACAATGCCACCTCACACGGCGAACGAGCTGCAGGCTATGGACATACTGTATATATGTATGCAAGTAGGATTCAGTTATGACCGTTGCGCGTAGAATTTCGTAATGAAACCTCCTTAACTTTTGTAAGTAACCTGTAAGGAATGAGCCTGACAAATGTCAGCCTTCTACCTACACAGGAAGTTGGAGAATTAATGATGAGTGAGTCAATGAGGGCTTTGCCTTTTATTAGTATAGATAGCATTTTTGAAGTGATCATTAAGCTGCATAATGACTGCCTTCTCTAGAATTTTTCTTCAGAAAGGCAGGTTAGAAATAGGTCTAAAATTTTCAAAATCAGAGGAGTGAAGATTGTTCTTCTTGAGCAGGGGTTCAACTACAGCAGTCTTAAGACAGTCTGGTAAGACCCCCGTATAGTTTACTACGTCAAGAATACTATCAATTAACACGCCGGATATTTCTTTGAAAAAACTTGTTGGTATTGGGTCAAGGACGCAGGTGGAGGGTCTCAGTTGAGAAATTATTTTATATAAAACAGGTAAATTTATCTTGGTGAAAGAATTTAATTTGTTTATAATGGAGTACCAGGGTTTAAGAGGATCAGTATTGGGGAGATGTACTATATTATTTCTAATATCATTAATTTTTGATTGAGAAATACAGTAAAAAGCCTGACAAGTTTCACTGGAAGTATTTTGGAGGCATTCCAATGAGAGACCTGGGTTTAGCAGACGATCAATTGTAAAGAATAAGACTCTGGGATTACTAATATTGTTATTTTATAATTCTACAGAAATAACACCACCTCTCAAGACAGACTATGTTGTTGTATTCTGTTATTTTAACCTTCAATATCTCATAGTGGATAATCAGTTCAGTTCGGTTTTTTCTTTAGATCAGACTCTTTGGGTCTTCCATGATATAACAGTGCTAGAAGATTTTTCTTTTCAGGTACGACTGTCAGTGCAGCTCTCACCTTCGTGTTAAAATTTTCACACCTTACTATTTACATTTTTCTCACTATTACAGTAAGCAGTACATAAAGACTGGTTGTTTAGCAGGTTTGTAAATTTTGAAGTTGCTGATGAATCAAATAAGCGTTTTTTAACAATATGCTTCTTGTGAATATTTTCTATCATTATTTCTATATTACATAGTAAGAGAAAATGGTCTGACAGACCAATATCAATGATCTGCTTCACATTAATTTTAGTCCTTTAGTAATTACTAAGTCTAACATATGACCTGCTTTGTGTGTAGGCTGACTAATGTGCTAGTTCAAATCAAAAGAGTCCAGGAGGTTCATGAATCTTTTACTTTCGGGTCACACTGATTATCGATATGAAAGTTAAAGTCGCCAACTATTAGGAACGTGTCATAGTTCGTAATTAAGACTGACACCAAGTCTGAGAATTCCTCAAAGAAAGGCGCATTGTATTTAGGAGGTCTATACACAGATAATACTAGAAACTAAGAAACTCCATGAATAACAAAAGACAAGATACTCAATGGATTTGAATTTACCAAAACTGACATCTTTAGACTTTAACCAGCACGAGTAAATGTTTGCTAAACCGCCTTTCTTACCTTGGTGATCTGCATGAACAAAGCTGTAATTCGGAGGCACAGATTTGATTAAAATAGCACCATCAGAGCTAAGCCACATTTCACAATCAATTTTTCTATCACTAATAAGATCTTTGATGGTAAACATCTTGTTGGTTAATGCTCTAACATTTAATAAAGCCATATTTAATGTTTTGGAAGAGCAGAACTGAATTGTATGTGCGTTATGGGTATTTGAGATAGAAATTAAGTGATTTTAATTAGCGCTGCTCTGTGCATTTTTTTTATTTAATCTATAATTTGTGTTTATAGTTTTCATACATTGTTCATCTAGAGTTATAATAGTAATCAAGTTATTCGTATTTATGACGCCCTGCCTAGTTTTTTTACATGCATTGAGGTTAGTTCTTACAGTATTACTGTAGTGCACTTTGGAGGAAGATTTTGTCACTGAATTATTCCATCCTAGCAAAGCATTTTGGAAAAGGTTAGGAATAAAAATTAACAGTCAAGAGACAAAAATTACTTATGTGTGGTTTTCGGAGAGGACCCGAGCGCAAAATCTATTTGGATGCAGACCATCCTGCTTGAAGAAATGCAGCTTTTCCCAGAAGAGGTCCCAGTTGTCTACAAACCCAATGTTTTGACTCCGCAGAAGCCTTTCAGCCAGATGTTTAATGCCAGTAGATGACTGTAATACTCGTTCAATCTTCTAACTAGAGGTGAGGGACCCAAGATGAAGATTCTTGCAGCTGGGGTCCTCTCCTAAGTGGCTTTAATTAGTGTTGAGAAGTCCGCCTTGAGAATCTCCAACTATCTGTGTCTCACACCGTTTACCCCAGAGTGTATCACAATGGATCCCACTGCCCTGTTCTTGTGCCTCTCAAAGACTGTCGGTGCTCATCTCAGAACATCTCGGACACGAGCACTTGGAAAACAAGAGACAAAAGATTTCTAATTAGGGCAAGAGATATTTAGGCTTCATATGATTGAATCTCCAATCACAAATACATCAGCCAGGGTTGAAGGCAAACTGGATCTGGGTGGAAATGCTTGCCTGTGCCGATGGAGGCGTTCTTGCTTTTACCCCAGACTGCATAGCTCCGACAACAGGCGTTGGGGTAAAGCTCACTTGGCCTTGAAAGTGAGTGGCACAGCGTGGAGTCGATGTTACTGAACCATGATTTGCTGCAATGATTTCAGATGATTGGGAGAATTTTTCCAGCAGACAAGCTTTCAAATCGCTCAGGTGTCTCCGTTGGTACAGGAGTTTCTGGATCTGGATGTCGAGAGCCTGGAATTCATTGACTACGCAGTTCATCTCATATTTGGCCATTGTTTGCTTCCGCTGCTTCTTCATATCATAGGAGAGAGAGAGAGAAAGAAAAGTTAGAGAGACCACATCTACAGGATTGTAATAGGTCAGATAAACAACAGCCTGTGATTTAAAATCACAAGACTGCAGCCTGGATGGTGCTCAGATCAGTCAGCCAGGCAGTTTTGCTGCCAAATTCTGGGATAATACAAAAGATCCCCTCCAGTTAAAGATGCCATCTCTCTTGAAAAATCCAGGTCTTTCATAAACAAAATCATCCCAATTGTTCATAAAGGTTATGTTTTTATTTGCACACCAGGTTTCTAGTCAGCAGTGAAGGGACGTAATCTGCAACAAATCAGGTCTCCTCTATATAATCTTGGTAAGGGGCAAAAGACAATTAAATTCTGACATTTTATTTTAGCTTTGGTACATAAAGAGAAGTTCCCCTCTAATACCTCAGACTGCTGTAAATAAATGTCATTAGTGCTGCCATGCAGCAATAAAGTAGATACTGTACTTCATCGTTGGGGACATATTCCAAATGGGTCTCAAAATCTTCACCCGGCAGGCATTTAAACATTAACTGCTGGTTTATCATAGTTTGGAATTCTAACATTCCACACTATGGAATCTCCAATTATGAGCACTTTTGTCCTCAGGTGTGCTGCAAACTGCTGAGAATCTGGGTCTTAATTGGTGACCTCAGTGCCGAGGAACTACATTTCTCCTGTCTCACTGTTACCCACTTGCCCTGTATCTAAATTGGTGCTGCTTATTTTGGTTGCACATTGACAACAGTGGGACCTGAAGAAAATTAAGCCAAATCAGAAATTGCGAATTGTCTAAACAAAGCGAGTCAATCCAATTTTCAGTATGCCTAATTGCTATCAGGTTCCTAACATGGTCCTCCAAATCACGTGCTTTCTCGACCAACTCTAAATTAACTAAGCACTTTTGACTGGTGAAGATGTTTGTATTGTCGGCTGGGAATCCTGAAATGTGCATGCTGCAGGACATACAACATATAAACATGCTCTCAATGGGAAGAGAACTGATAGAACTTACATTTAGTGCGGAGTTGTTTTCAGCTATTTTTTTTTCACTCTGGTGTTTGTGAAAAGTTACGTCCATGTAGGAGACAGTGCTGCTCTGTGCTTCTGCTCACTGCTGTTCTGAACTTCCGCTCTCTGCTGCTCTGTACTTTTGCCGATTAATTCTTTCCCGTTTCTTACAGTAAAAGCACACAATTTCACCCACAATGAGTACTCATGACAATGTAATCCACTTGCTTACTACTACAAATTAACAAAAAGCTCACTACCATATTATCCATCAGTTTGTCTCAGTTTCGCTTCTTGTGGGGTGTCTATGACTTGGCATCATCTGAAAGAGAGCAAAGTGATTTTTAATTTTGTTTCCTTTTTTTCTTTGTATATTTAAAGAATATACAAAAAAAACACCACAAATTTACAATTCTGAGTTTGGCATTCATTTAACTAGATTGTCTTATCTTGTTTTTCTGTAACTAGCCATTTCCTGCGACTCTGCCAAGGTAGTAGTGAAACGGGACAAACTTTAAAAATCGATAAACAAAAATCTATTAAGAGACAATTTACACTCCAAAACAAAAGAGGTAGACCGACTCCCCATTCCTACATCATGCTTTTCTCTTGCGACTTTTCCCAAGTTTTTTGATTCCATCGGAAAAAAAAGATTTTCGGTTGCATCTGCAACCAATTTTACACCGCATCAATGACTTCCTCATCACTTGCAAATCTTCTTCCCCTTAGCGCTTCCTTTAGTTTCCAAACCATGCTCTCAGCCTTACTTTCCGGTTTGTGATGATGAACCCAATTTTCACCTACAGTAACAATTTCCTGTAAAAATCCATCTCCCTCGCCACGATAACGGGCCGCAAGTTTAACAACTTCCGCAAACAATAAGGTATCACTGCCCTCATTTCCTCCTTGGTGCAGATCGACAATGGAGCTATCATGTTTAACGGTCTCCTACACTCCAACGAATAACGCGGGAATAAGAGTTACATGTTGTATAGAAGTGTTGGCGACTACACTCATTCAGCGCAGGATACGAGCAGTGTTACCAAACAATAAAAACAGAAATTGAAATAAATCCCTTTACTTTTTGACCTACCTACCTATACCTACGTGTGTGTGTGTGTATGTATATATACAGTAATCCCTCCTCGATGCGGGGTTGCATTCCAGAACCCTCGCGATAGATGAAAAATCATGAAGTAGAAACCATGTTTGTATAGTTATTTTTATATATTTTAAGCCCTTATAAACTCTCCCACATTGTTAACATTATTAGAGCCCTCTAGATATGAAATAACACCCTTTAGTCAAAAGTTTAAACTGTTCTCCATGACAAGACAGAGACGACAGTTCTTTCTCACAATTAAAAGAAAGCAAATATATCTTGCTGGCAAAGAAAAGCAAACAATCAAAAAATCAATACGTGTGCTTTTAAGTTTGCCGCGGCATTTTTTAGAGTAGCGTCAGTATCTTCTAAGCAAACAGCCTCTGTGCAAACAGCACCTCTGCTCACACCCCTCGTCCAGGCAGAGAATGTCAGAGAGGGTGAGAGAGAGGCAGAGACAAGCAAACAATCAAGCAGTCAAAAGAATAATCAAGCATATCTTAGAGCATGTATTACATATTAACTAAAACTCCTCAATGCTATGATTGGGTAGCTTCTAAACCATCCGCCAATAGCGTCCCTTGTATGAAATCAACTGGGCAAACAAACTGAGGAAGCATGTACCATAAATTAAAAGACCCATTGTCCACAGAAATTAGTGAACCAGCGAAAAATCCGTGATATATATTTAGATATGCTTACATTTAAAATCCGCAATAGAGTGAAGCCGCGAAAGACATCGTTATTTCTCACCACACACTCTTTATTTACAATATATTTACAATTTAACGTGCACTCCCCAGTGCCTCTTGCACTGATTCCCCCAATGTCCACCCGACATCCACCAATGACTGGAGGTAGGCGGCCCCTTAAATTGGAACCCGGATGGGCTCCAGCTGCTTCCCGGCACTCCTCCGCAAACACGCTCCACTGTGGCGGAAGTGCCAGCTGCACACCCGGAAGCCGTCCGGGTGTCCCCGTCTTCCCCAGCACTTCCTGGTGTGGCAGAAGTGCTGGGCTCCAGGGATATCCAGGCACCGGGGCACCGCCTGGCGGGGGCCATGGGGCCCTACAGGGCTGGGCTTCCAAGCCCAACCTGAGGCCCATAACCAAGGCAGACGCCACCGCCTACGCAGCGGAGAAGTAGTGTGTTAAAGTAATGAAAAAGAAAAGGAAACATTTTAATAATAGCGTAACATGATTGACATTATCATGAGTGTTGCTGTCATATATATGCCTGCCTAAATAAGTCACCCTCGCTTCGCTCTTACTTTTTTACCATTCATTTAATCATGGCTAATGGCGGAAAAATTCTAAAATGGAAGGAGGATTACACTGAGTATGGCTTTACCAAAACAATTATGGATGGAGAATCGATTATTCATAAAAGCTTCAATTGGTGATCTGTTTTTCTGTGTTAACCTCATATTTTGTCATACTTCTTCTCAAACCAAGGTGGTGCGAGGGTAAAATGAATAGGGATGGGCTGATCAAAGTAATCAGTGTACCAGGAAATCATGTGTTGACAAAAGTTCCCCTTTGCTTGTAATGCAAAGTGTGATTAAATGCATTATTTTTAGCGTTATGGAGCACATGCATCGAAGCTTCTCAGCTGTGCTTGTGCTAAGAAAAGGAAAGATTTTAAAAATAACGTAACATGATTGTCAATGTAACCTTTTGTAAGTAGAGCCTGGAGGATTCAGTGTGGAGAAACTCTAGAGACAGCGTGTGTATTAACTTGTGGATTTTTCTGTAAGTATTTGGTGGCAGTGTGACGAAGTTGCTTCGAAAGATGGCGTTAGCCGCAGAGCTCAGCTCAGAACGAAATGAGGTAAATGGGAGGGGAGATGACGTGACTCCCCCACCCGCCTTAACTGTCAATCCCCCACAAACACAGTCTCTCGGAATTTGCATAAGCACACCCCTTAACCTGCAATTTTAACTTGGTTACAAAGTGATCAAAACTCTCGTTTATATCCTGCGTCCTCTCATTAAACTTGTATCCCGCATTACCTGTGGGCATGAGAAACACCAGCGGCAGCCTGTCTATGAACTTAAAGTTTAGGTTTACACCTTGCTTTCTTTCCGAAGTAGCAGCACTCATTAATATGGTAGTATATGTCACTCGCTCGCTTCTTATTGTTTCGCTGCCTTCTCAATTATATAATGCATGTTTTCTTCAGTGCTTTTTGGAGGTCTTCCTGGTTTTCACGCTGCGTTGACAGTCAGTTCATGTGATTACGTGGGAGGCGTGATGATGTCACACGAAACTCCGCCCCCCCACGGCTTTCGAGCTCAACTCCATTACAGTAAATGGAGAAAAATACCTTCCAGTTATAACCATTACGACTGGAATTTCGAAATGAAACCTGCCCAACTTTTGTAAGAAAGCTGTAAGAAATGAGCCTGCCAAATTTCAGCCTTCTACCCACAGAGACAGAGACAGAGCGATAGAGATAGATATACACACACTAGCAAAAGAACTGCCTTAATTTTTTTATTAAGTAGAAAATTAAACCTTTTTAAACTAAGGGAAAAATATGCCAATAATTATTTGTTAAGGATTTCTTTGTATACCACATTGTGAGTTCAGCCCTCCAGTTGTAATATGACCAAGCTGTGCGCTGAGCTTACTCTTGAGCATGCAACGCAAAGTTGGCCATGTGAACAGTAATCTTGTTTCAAATCTCACAGCTTGGATTGCTGCTGTCATGAATAGGTTTGAGTTTCATGGTTCGTTTCAATTACGACAGTATTTGTAGAACTTTTGTTGAAGAGACATTCGGCATCTGTCAAGCGTTGCAAGTATACAACCAGTTTTATCGATAACTTCACATCCAGCTTTTGAGAGTTGAAACATTCATAAACATCAAAGTGTCCACTACTGAAATCGTCACCTGTGAATCTAAGATGTTTAAGAGGCATTGGCGGTTGTCCAAAGGTGTAAAATATTTGGCCATTTCGTACACTTGAAAGCGACAACCGAACAATTCAGCGGCAGCCATCAACTCACATGCAGAACCATAGGTGAAGGGCTTAAGCATTTCACTCTTATAGTGCTCCTGTACCATCATCAGTCCACACCTTGAACCTGTCCCAGTCATTCAATACATAAGACACAATGTTCCTCCGGATATCAAAAGAGACCCTGATATGGGCGTGCGATATCTAACACAGAGAATGGAAAGGAAGGCGGCATCTCCGGGCATGGAAACCACTCGATAAGTGACAGTTCTTTAGTCAATGGTGATCACCTCGATAGACATGTTAATGGGGAGTGCGGCTGGAACAGTAAAGGAAATGGGTACCTGAACAGTAAACTAAGTCTAAAATACCTACACAGTAACTATAATCATAAATGAACAATAAAACATCGGAGAAGCCGTGGATTAAATAAAAAGGCTGCAGTTATCAGCAGGGAGACATGAATACCGTGGCGAAGCAAGGAAGGGAATGAAGAGACCAGAGCGACGGACGGCCTTGTATGGGCAGGCAGCCAATTACGTGGGAGGCGTGGGGGATGGGGGGACACAATGCCACCTCACACGGCGACCGAGCTGCAGGCTATGGACATACTGTATATATGTATGCAAGTAGGATTCAGTTATGACCGTTGCGCGTAGAATTTCGTAATGAAACCTCCTTAACTTTTGTAAGTAACCTGTAAGGAATGAGCCTGACAAATGTCAGCCTTCTACCTACACAGGAAGTTGGAGAATTAATGATGAGTGAGTCAATGAGGGCTTTGCCTTTTATTAGTATAGATAGCATTTTTGAAGTGATCATTAAGCTGCATAATGACTGCCTTCTCTAGAATTTTTCTTCAGAAAGGCAGGTTAGAAATAGGTCTAAAATTTTCAAAATCAGAGGAGTGAAGATTGTTCTTCTTGAGCAGGGGTTCAACTACAGCAGTCTTAAGACAGTCTGGTAAGACCCCCGTATAGTTTACTACGTCAAGAATACTATCAATTAACACGCCGGATATTTCTTTGAAAAAACTTGTTGGTATTGGGTCAAGGGCCAGGTGGAGGTCTCAGTTGAGAAATTATTTTATATAAAACAGGTAAATTTATCTTGGTGAAAGAATTTAATTTGTTTATAATGGAGTACCAGGGTTTAAGAGGATCAGTATTGGGGAGATGTACTATATTATTTCTAATATCATTAATTTTTTGATTGAGAAATACAGTAAAAGCCTGACAAGTTTCACTGGAAGTATTTTGGAGGCATTCCAATGAGAGACCTGGGTTTAGCAGACGATCAATTGTAAAGAATAAGACTCTGGGATTACTAATATTGTTATTTTATAATTCTACAGAAATAACACCACCTCTCAAGACAGACTATGTTGTTGTATTCTGTTATTTTAACCTTCAATATCTCATAGTGGATAATCAGTTCAGTTCGGTTTTTTCTTTAGATCAGACTCTTTGGGTCTTCCATGATATAACAGTGCTAGAAGATTTTTTCTTTTCAGGTACGACTGTCAGTGCAGCTCTCACCTTCGTGTTAAAATTTTCACACCTTACTATTTACATTTTTCTCACTATTACAGTAAGCAGTACATAAAGACTGGTTGTTTAGCAGGTTTGTAAATTTTGAAGTTGCTGATGAATCAAATAAGCGTTTTTTAACAATATGCTTCTTGTGAATGTTTTCTATCATTATTTCTATATTACATAGTAAGAGAAAATGGTCTGACAGACCAATATCAATGATCTGCTTCACATTAATTTTAGTCCTTTAGTAATTACTAAGTCTAACATATGACCTGCTTTGTGTGTAGGCTGACTAATGTGCTAGTTCAAATCAAAAGAGTCCAGGAGGTTCATGAATCTTTTACTTTCGGGTCACACTGATTATCGATATGAAAGTTAAAGTCGCCAACTATTAGGAACGTGTCATAGTTCGTAATTAAGACTGACACCAAGTCTGAGAATTCCTCAAAGAAAGGCGCATTGTATTTAGGAGGTCTATACACAGATAATACTAGAAACTAAGAAACTCCATGAATAACAAAAGACAAGATACTCAATGGATTTGAATTTACCAAAACTGACATCTTTAGACTTTAACCAGCACGAGTAAATGTTTGCTAAACCGCCGCCTTTCTTACCTTGGTGATCTGCATGAACAAAGCTGTAATTCGGAGGCACAGATTTGATTAAAATAGCCGCACCATCAGAGCTAAGCCACATTTCACAATCAATTTTTCTATCACTAATAAGATCTTTGATGGTAAACATCTTGTTGGTTAATGCTCTAACATTTAATAAAGCCATATTTAATGTTTTGGAAGAGCAGAACTGAATTGTATGTGCGTTATGGGTATTTGAGATAGAAATTAAGTGATTTTAATTAGCGCTGCTCTGTGCATTTTTTTTATTTAATCTATAATTTGTGTTTATAGTTTTCATACATTGTTCATCTAGAGTTATAATAGTAATCAAGTTATTCAGTATTTATGGCCCTGCCTAGTTTTTTTACATGCATTGAGGTTAGTTCTTACAGTATTACTGTAGTGCACTTTGGAGGAAGATTTTGTCACTGAATTATTCCATCCTAGCAAAGCATTTTGGAAAAGGTTAGGAATAAAAATTAACAGTCAAGAGACAAAAATTACTTATGTGTGGTTTTCGGAGAGGACCCGAGCGCAAAATCTATTTGGATGCAGACCATCCTGCTTGAAGAAATGCAGCTTTTCCCAGAAGAGGTCCCAGTTGTCTACAAACCCAATGTTTTGACTCTCGCAGAAGCCTTTCAGCCAGATGTTTAATGCCAGTAGATGACTGTAATACTCGTTCAATCTTCTAACTAGAGGTGAGGGACCCAAGATGAAGATTCTTGCAGCTGGGGTCCTCTCCTAAGTGGCTTTAATTAGTGTTGAGAAGTCCCTTGAGAATCTCCAACTATCTGTGTCTCACACCGTTTACCCCAGAGTGTATCACAATGGATCCCACTGCCCTGTTCTTGTGCCTCTCAAAGACTGTCGGTGCTCATCTCAGAACATCTCGGACACGAGCACTTGGAAAACAAGAGACAAAAGATTTCTAATTAGGGCAAGAGATATTTAGGCTTCATATGATTGAATCTCCAATCACAAATACATCAGCCAGGGTTGAAGGCAAACTGGATCTGGGTGGAAATGCTTGCCTGTGCCGATGGAGGCGTTCTTGCTTTTAACCCCAGACTGCATAGCTCCGACAGGCGTTGGGGTAAAGCTCACTTGGCCTTGAAAGTGAGTGGCACAGCGTGGAGTCGATGTTACTGAACCATGATTTGCTGCAATGATTTCAGATGATTGGGAGAATTTTTCCAGCAGACAAGCTTTCAAATCGCTCAGGTGTCTCCGTTGGTACAGGAGTTTCTGGATCTGGATGTCGAGAGCCTGGAATTCATTGACTCGCAGTTCATCTCATATTTGGCCATTGTTTGCTTCGCTGCTTCTTCATATCATAGGAGAGAGAGAGAGAAAGAAAAGTTAGAGAGACCACATCTACAGGATTGTAATAGGTCAGATAAACAACAGCCTGTGATTTAAAATCACAAGACTGCAGCCTGGATGGTGCTCAGATCAGTCAGCCAGGCAGTTTTGCTGCCAAATTCTGGGATAATACAAAAGATCCCCTCCAGTTAAAGATGCCATCTCTCTTGAAAAATCCAGGTCTTTCATAAACAAAATCATCCCAATTGTTCATAAAGGTTATGTTTTTATTTGCACACCAGGTTTCTAGTCAGCAGTGAAGGGAACGTAATCTGCAACAAATCAGGTCTCCTCTATATAATCTTGGTAAGGGGCAAAAGACAATTAAATTCTGACATTTTATTTTAGCTTTGGTACATAAAGAGAAGTTCCCCTCTAATACCTCAGACTGCTGTAAATAAATGTCATTAGTGCTGCCATGCAGCAATAAAGTAGATACTGTACTTCATCGTTGGGGACATATTCCAAATGGGTCTCAAAAATCTTCACCCCGGCAGGCATTTAAACATTAACTGCTGGTTTATCATAGTTTGGAATTCTAACATTCCACACTATGGAATCTCCAATTATGAGCACTTTTGTCCTCAGGTGTGCTGCAAACTGCTGAGAATCTGGGTCTTAATTGGTGACCTCAGTGCCGAGGAACTACATTTCTCCTGTCTCACTGTTACCCACTTGCCCTGTATCTAAATTGGTGCTGCTTATTTTGGTTGCACATTGACAACAGTGGGACCTGAAGAAAATTAAGCCAAATCAGAAATTGCCGAATTGTCTAAACAAAACGAGTCAATCCAATTTTCAGTATGCCTAATTGCTATCAGGTTCCTAACATGGTCCTCCAAATCACGTGCTTTCTCGACCAACTCTAAATTAACTAAGCACTTTTGACTGGTGAAGATGTTTGTATTGTCGGCTGGGAATCCTGAAATGTGCATGCTGCAGGACATACAACATATAAACATGCTCTCAATGGGAAGAGAACTGATAGAACTTACATTTAGTGCGGAGTTGTTTTCAGCTATTTTTTTTTCACTCTGGTGTTTGTGAAAAGTTACGTCCATGTAGGAGACAGTGCTGCTCTGTGCTTCTGCTCACTGCTGTTCTGAACTTCCGCTCTCTGCTGCTCTGTACTTTTGCCGATTAATTCTTTCCCGTTTCTTACAGTAAAAGCACACAATTTCACCCACAATGAGTACTCATGACAATGTAATCCACTTGCTTACTACTACAAATTAACAAAAAGCTCACTACCATATTATCCATCAGTTTGTCTCAGTTTCGCTTCTTGTGGGGTGTCTATGACTTGGCATCATCTGAAAGAGAGCAAAGTGATTTTTAATTTTGTTTCCTTTTTTCTTTGTATATTTAAAGAATATACAAAAAAAACACCACAAATTTACAATTCTGAGTTTGGCATTCATTTAACTAGATTGTCTTATCTTGTTTTTCTGTAACTAGCCATTTCCTGCGACTCTGCCAAGGTAGTAGTGAAACGGGACAAACTTTAAAATCGATAAACAAAAATCTATTGAGACAATTTACACTCCAAAACAAAGAGGTAGACCGACTCCCCATTCCTACATCATGCTTTTCTCTTGCGACTTTTCCCAAGTTTTTTGATTCCATCGGAAAAAAAAGATTTTCGGTTGCATCTGCAACCAATTTTACACCGCATCAATGACTTCCTCATCACTTGCAAATCTTCTTCCCCTTAGCGCTTCCTTTAGTTTCCAAACCATGCTCTCAGCCTTACTTTCCGGTTTGTGATGATGAACCCAATTTTCACCTACAGTAACAATTTCCTGTAAAAATCCATCTCCCTCGCCACGATAACGGGCCGCAAGTTTAACAACTTCCGCAAACAATAAGGTATCACTGCCCTCATTTCCTCCTTGGTGCAGATCGACAATGGAGCTATCATGTTTAACGGTCTCCTACACTCCAACGAATAACGCGGGAATAAGAGTTACATGTTGTATAGAAGTGTTGGCGACTACACTCATTCAGCGCGGATCTGAGCAGTGTTACCAAACAATAAAACAGAAATTGAAATAAATCCCTTTACTTTTGACCTACCTACCTATACCTACGTGTGTGTGTGTGTATGTATATATACAGTAATCCCTCCTCGATCGCGGGGGTTGCATTCCAGAACCCTCCGCGATAGATGAAAATCCGCGAAGTAGAAACCATGTTTGTATAGTTATTTTTATATATTTTAAGCCCTTATAAACTCTCCACATTGTTAACATTATTAGAGCCCTCTAGATATGAAATAACACCCTTTAGTCAAAAGTTTAAACTGTTCTCCATGACAAGACAGAGCGACAGTTCTTTCTCACAATTAAAAGAAAGCAAATATATCTTGCTGGCAAAGAAAAGCAAACAATCAAAAAATCAATACGTGTGCTTTTAAGTTTGCCGCGGCATTTTTTAGAGTAGCGTCAGTATCTTCTAAGCAAACAGCCTCTGTGCAAACAGCACCTCTGCTCACACCCCCTCGTCAGGCGCAGAGAATGTCAGAGAGGGTGAGAGAGAGAGGCAGAGACAAGCAAACAATCAAGCAGTCAAAAGAATAATCAAGCATATCTTAGAGCATGTATTACATATTAACTAAAACTCCTCAATGCTATGATTGGGTAGCTTCTAAACCATCCGCCAATAGCGTCCCTTGTATGAAATCAACTGGGCAAACAAACTGAGGAAGCATGTACCATAAATTAAAAGACCCATTGTCCACAGAAATTAGTGAACCAGCGAAAAATCCGTGATATATATTTAGATATGCTTACATTTAAAATCCGCAATAGAGTGAAGCCGCGAAAGACATCGTTATTTCTCACCACACACTCTTTATTTACAATATATTTACAATTTAACGTGCACTCCCCAGTGCCTCTTGCACTGATTCCCCAATGTCCACCCGACATCCACCAATGACTGGAGGTAGGGCCCTAAATTGGAACCGGATGGGCTCCAGCTGCTTCCCGGCACTCCTCCGCAAACACGCTCCACTGTGGCGGAAGTGCCAGCTGCACACCCGGAAGCCGTCTGGGTGTCCCCCGTCTTCCCCCCAGCACTTCCTGGTGTGGCAGAAGTGCTGGGCTCCAGGGATATCCAGGCACCGGGGCGCCGCCTGGCGGTGGCCATGGGTCCCTACAGGGCTGGGCTTCCAAGCCCTTAACCTGAGGCCCATAACCAAGGCAGCGCCACGCCACCGCAGCGAGAAGTAGTGTGTTAAAGTAATGAAAAGAAAAGGAAACATTTTAATAATAGCGTAACATGATTGACATTATCATGAGTGTTGCTGTCATATATATGCCTGCCTAAATAAGTCACCCTCGCTTCAGCTCTTACTTTTTTACCATTCATTTAATCATGGCTAATGGCGGAAAAATTCTAAAATGGAAGGAGGATTACACTGAGTATGGCTTTACCAAAACAATTATGGATGGAGAATCGATTATTCATAAAAGCTTCAATTGGTGATCTGTTTTTCTGTGTTAACCTCATATTTTGTCATACTTCTTCTCAAACCAAGGTGGTGCGAGGGTAAAATGAATAGGGATGGGCTGATCAAAGTAATCAGTGTACCAGGAAATCATGTGTTGACAAAAGTTCCCCTTTGCTTGTAATGCAAAGTGTGATTAAATGCATTATTTTTAGCGTTATGGAGCACATGCATCGAAGCTTCTCAGCTGTGCTTGTGCTAAGAAAAGGAAAGATTTTAAAAATAACGTAACATGATTGTCAATGTAACCTTTTGTAAGTAGAGCCTGGAGGATTCAGTGTGGAGAAACTCTAGAGACAGCGTGTGTATTAACTTGTGGATTTTTCTGTAAGTATTTGGTGGCAGTGTGACGAAGTTGCTTCGAAAGATGGCGTTAGCCGCAGAGCTCAGCTCAGAACGAAATGAGGTAAATGGGAGGGAGATGACGTGACTCCCCACCCGCCTTAACTGTCAATCCCCCACAAACACAGTCTCTCGGAATTTGCATAAGCACACCCCTTAACCTGCAATTTTAACTTGGTTACAAAGTGATCAAAACTCTCGTTTATATCCTGCGTCCTCTCATTAAACTTGTATCCCGCATTACCTGTGGGCATGAGAAACACCAGCGGCAGCCTGTCTATGAACTTAAAGTTTAGGTTTACACCTTGCTTTCTTTCCGAAGTAGCAGCACTCATTAATATGGTAGTATATGTCACTCGCTCGCTTCTTATTGTTTTAGCTGCCTTCTCAATTATATAATGCATGTTTTCTTCAGTGCTTTTGGAGGTCTTCCTGGTTTTTCCACCTGCGTTGACAGTCAGTTCATGTGATTACGTGGGAGGCGTGATGATGTCACACGAAACTCCGCCCACGGCTTCGAGCTCAACTCCATTACAGTAAATGGAGAAAAATACCTTCCAGTTATAACCATTACGACTGGAATTTCGAAATGAAACCTGCCCAACTTTTGTAAGAAAGCTGTAAGAAATGAGCCTGCCAAATTTCAGCCTTCTACCCACAGAGACAGAGACAGAGCGATAGAGAGATAGATATACACACACTAGCAAAAGAACTGCCTTAATTTTTTTATTAAGTAGAAAATTAAACCTTTTTAAACTAAGGGAAAAATATGCCAATAATTATTTGTTAAGGATTTCTTTGTATACCACATTGTGAGTTCAGCCCTCCAGTTGTAATATGACCAAGCTGTGCTGAGCTTACTCTTGAGCATGCACAGCAAAGTTGGCCATGTGAACAGTAATCTTGTTTCAAATCTCACAGCTTGGATTGCTGCTGTCATGAATAGGTTTGAGTTTCATGGTTCGTTTCAATTACGACAGTATTTGTAGAACTTTTGTTGAAGAGACATTCGGCATCTGTCAAGCGTTGCAAGCATACAACCGGTTTCACCGATAACTTTGCATCCAGCTTTTGAGAGTTGAAACATTCATAAACATCAAAGTGTCCACTACTGAAATCGTCACCTGTGAATCTAAGATGTTTAAGAGGCATTGGCGGTTGTCCAAAGGTGTAAAATATTTGGCCATTTCGGTACACTTGAAAGCGACAACCGAACAATTCAGCGGCAGCCATCAACTCACATGCAGAACCATAGGTGAAGGGCTTAAGCATTTCACTCTTATAGTGCTCCTGTACCATCATCAGTCCACACCTTGAACCTGTCCCAGTCATTCAATACATAAGACACAATGTTCCTCCGGATATCAAAAGAGACCCTGATATGGGCGTGCGATATTTAACACAGAGAATGGAAAAGGAAGGCGGCATCTCCGGGCATGGAAACCACTCGATAAGTGACAGTTCTTTAGTCAATGGTGATCACCTCGATAGACATGTTAATGGGGGTACGGCTGGAACAGTAAAGGAAATGGGTACCTGAACAGTAAACTAAGTCTAAAATACCTACACAGTAACTATAATCATAAATGAACAATAAAACATCGGAGAAGCCGTGGATTAAATAAAAAGGCTGCAGTTATCAGCAGGGAGACATGAATACCGTGGCGAAGCAAGGAAGGGAATGAAGAGACCAGAGCGACGGACGGCCTTGTATGGGCAGGCAGCCAATTACGTGGGAGGCGTGGGGGATGGGGGGACACAATGCCACCTCACACGGCGACCGAGCTGCAGGCTATGGACATACTGTATATATGTATGCAAGTAGGATTCAGTTATGACCGTTGCGCGTAGAATTTCGTAATGAAACCTCCTTAACTTTTGTAAGTAACCTGTAAGGAATGAGCCTGACAAATGTCAGCCTTCTACCTACACAGGAAGTTGGAGAATTAATGATGAGTGAGTCAATGAGGGCTTTGCCTTTTATTAGTATAGATAGCATTTTTGAAGTGATCATTAAGCTGCATAATGACTGCCTTCTCTAGAATTTTTCTTCAGAAAGGCAGGTTAGAAATAGGTCTAAAATTTTCAAAATCAGAGGAGTGAAGATTGTTCTTCTTGAGCAGGGGTTCAACTACAGCAGTCTTAAGACAGTCTGGTAAGACCCCCGTATAGTTTACTACGTCAAGAATACTATCAATTAACACGCGGATATTTCTTTGAAAAAACTTGTTGGTATTGGGTCAAGGACGCAGGTGGAGGGTCTCAGTTGAGAAATTATTTTATATAAAACAGGTAAATTTATCTTGGTGAAAGAATTTAATTTGTTTATAATGGAGTACCAGGGTTTAAGAGGATCAGTATTGGGAGATGTACTATATTATTTCTAATATCATTAATTTTTTGATTGAGAAATACAGTAAAAGCCTGACAAGTTTCACTGGAAGTATTTTGGAGGCATTCCAATGAGAGACCTGGGTTTAGCAGACGATCAATTGTAAAGAATAAGACTCTGGGATTACTAATATTGTTATTTTATAATTCTACAGAAATAACACCACCTCTCAAGACAGACTATGTTGTTGTATTCTGTTATTTTAACCTTCAATATCTCATAGTGGATAATCAGTTCAGTTCGGTTTTTTCTTTAGATCAGACTCTTTGGGTCTTCCATGATATAACAGTGCTAGAAGATTTTTTCTTTTCAGGTACGACTGTCAGTGCAGCTCTCACCTTCGTGTTAAAATTTTCACACCTTACTATTTACATTTTTCTCACTATTACAGTAAGCAGTACATAAAGACTGGTTGTTTAGCAGGTTTGTAAATTTTGAAGTTGCTGATGAATCAAATAAGCGTTTTTTAACAATATGCTTCTTGTGAATGTTTTCTATCATTATTTCTATATTACATAGTAAGAGAAAATGGTCTGACAGACCAATATCAATGATCTGCTTCACATTAATTTTAGTCCTTTAGTAATTACTAAGTCTAACATATGACCTGCTTTGTGTGTAGGCTGACTAATGTGCTAGTTCAAATCAAAAGAGTCCAGGAGGTTCATGAATCTTTTACTTTCGGGTCACACTGATTATCGATATGAAAGTTAAAGTCGCCAACTATTAGGAACGTGTCATAGTTCGTAATTAAGACTGACACCAAGTCTGAGAATTCCTCAAAGAAAGGCGCATTGTATTTAGGAGGTCTATACACAGATAATACTAGAAACTAAGAAACTCCATGAATAACAAAAGACAAGATACTCAATGGATTTGAATTTACCAAAACTGACATCTTTAGACTTTAACCAGCACGAGTAAATGTTTGCTAAACCGCCGCCTTTCTTACCTTGGTGATCTGCATGAACAAAGCTGTAATTCGGAGGCACAGATTTGATTAAAATAGCCGCACCATCAGAGCTAAGCCACATTTCACAATCAATTTTCTATCACTAATAAGATCTTTGATGGTAAACATCTTGTTGGTTAATGCTCTAACATTTAATAAAGCCATATTTAATGTTTTGGAAGAGCAGAACTGAATTGTATGCGTTATGGGTATTTGAGATAGAAATTAAGTGATTTTAATTAAGCTGCTCTGTGCATTTTTTATTTAATCTATAATTTGTGTTTATAGTTTTCATACATTGTTCATCTAGAGTTATAATAGTAATCAAGTTATTCGTATTTATGACGCCCTGCCTAGTTTTTTTACATGCATTGAGGTTAGTTCTTACAGTATTACTGTAGTGCACTTTGGAGGAAGATTTTGTCACTGAATTATTCCATCCTAGCAAAGCATTTTGGAAAAGGTTAGGAATAAAAATTAACAGTCAAGAGACAAAAATTACTTATGTGTGGTTTTCGGAGAGGACCCGAGCGCAAAATCTATTTGGATGCAGACCATCCTGCTTGAAGAAATGCAGCTTTTCCCAGAAGAGGTCCCAGTTGTCTACAAACCCAATGTTTTGACTCTCGCAGAAGCCTTTCAGCCAGATGTTTAATGCCAGTAGATGACTGTAATACTCGTTCAATCTTCTAACTAGAGGTGAGGGACCCAAGATGAAGATTCTTGCAGCTGGGGTCCTCTCCTAAGTGGCTTTAATTAGTGTTGAGAAGTCCGCCTTGAGAATCTCCAACTATCTGTGTCTCACACCGTTTACCCCAGAGTGTATCACAATGGATCCCACTGCCCTGTTCTTGTGCCTCTCAAAGACTGTCGGTGCTCATCTCAGAACATCTCGGACACGAGCACTTGGAAAACAAGAGACAAAAGATTTCTAATTAGGGCAAGAGATATTTAGGCTTCATATGATTGAATCTCCAATCACAAATACATCAGCCAGGGTTGAAGGCAAACTGGATCTGGGTGGAAATGCTTGCCTGTGCCGATGGAGGCGTTCTTGCTTTTAACCCCAGACTGCATAGCTCCGACAACGAGGCGTTGGGGTAAAGCTCACTTGGCCTTGAAAGTGAGTGGCACAGCGTGGAGTCGATGTTACTGAACCATGATTTGCTGCAATGATTTCAGATGATTGGGAGAATTTTTCCAGCAGACAAGCTTTCAAATCGCTCAGGTGTCTCCGTTGGTACAGGAGTTTCTGGATCTGGATGTCGAGAGCCTGGAATTCATTGACTACGCAGTTCATCTCATATTTGGCCATTGTTTGCTTCCGCTGCTTCTTCATATCATAGGAGAGAGAGAGAGAAAGAAAAGTTAGAGACCACATCTACAGGATTGTAATAGGTCAGATAAACAACAGCCTGTGATTTAAAATCACAAGACTGCAGCCTGGATGGTGCTCAGATCAGTCAGCCAGGCAGTTTTGCTGCCAAATTCTGGGATAATACAAAAGATCCCCTCCAGTTAAAGATGCCATCTCTCTTGAAAAATCCAGGTCTTTCATAAACAAAATCATCCCAATTGTTCATAAAGGTTATGTTTTTATTTGCACACCAGGTTTCTAGTCAGCAGTGAAGGGAACGTAATCTGCAACAAATCAGGTCTCCTCTATATAATCTTGGTAAGGGGCAAAAGACAATTAAATTCTGACATTTTATTTTAGCTTTGGTACATAAAGAGAAGTTCCCCTCTAATACCTCAGACTGCTGTAAATAAATGTCATTAGTGCTGCCATGCAGCAATAAAGTAGATACTGTACTTCATCGTTGGGGACATATTCCAAATGGGTCTCAAAAATCTTCACCCCGGCAGGCATTTAAACATTAACTGCTGGTTTATCATAGTTTGGAATTCTAACATTCCACACTATGGAATCTCCAATTATGAGCACTTTTGTCCTCAGGTGTGCTGCAAACTGCTGAGAATCTGGGTCTTAATTGGTGACCTCAGTGCCGAGGAACTACATTTCTCCTGTCTCACTGTTACCCACTTGCCCTGTATCTAAATTGGTGCTGCTTATTTTGGTTGCACATTGACAACAGTGGGACCTGAAGAAAATTAAGCCAAATCAGAAATTGCGAATTGTCTAAACAAAGCGAGTCAATCCAATTTTCAGTATGCCTAATTGCTATCAGGTTCCTAACATGGTCCTCCAAATCACGTGCTTTCTCGACCAACTCTAAATTAACTAAGCACTTTTGACTGGTGAAGATGTTTGTATTGTCGGCTGGGAATCCTGAAATGTGCATGCTGCAGGACATACAACATATAAACATGCTCTCAATGGGAAGAGAACTGATAGAACTTACATTTAGTGCGGAGTTGTTTTCAGCTATTTTTTTTTCACTCTGGTGTTTGTGAAAAGTTACGTCCATGTAGGAGACAGTGCTGCTCTGTGCTTCTGCTCACTGCTGTTCTGAACTTCCGCTCTCTGCTGCTCTGTACTTTTGCCGATTAATTCTTTCCCGTTTCTTACAGTAAAAGCACACAATTTCACCCACAATGAGTACTCATGACAATGTAATCCACTTGCTTACTACTACAAATTAACAAAAAGCTCACTACCATATTATCCATCAGTTTGTCTCAGTTTAAGCTTCTTGTGGGGTGTCTATGACTTGGCATCATCTGAAAGAGAGCAAAGTGATTTTTAATTTTGTTTCCTTTTTTCTTTGTATATTTAAAGAATATACAAAAAAAACACCACAAATTTACAATTCTGAGTTTGGCATTCATTTAACTAGATTGTCTTATCTTGTTTTTCTGTAACTAGCCATTTCCTGCGACTCTGCCAAGGTAGTAGTGAAACGGGACAAACTTTAAAAATCGATAAACAAAAATCTATTGCGAGACAATTTACACTCCAAAACAAAGAGGTAGACCGACTCCCCATTCCTACATCATGCTTTTCTCTTGCGACTTTTCCCAAGTTTTTTGATTCCATCGGAAAAAAAAGATTTTCGGTTGCATCTGCAACCAATTTTACACCGCATCAATGACTTCCTCATCACTTGCAAATCTTCTTCCCCTTAGCGCTTCCTTTAGTTTCCAAACCATGCTCTCAGCCTTACTTTCCGGTTTGTGATGATGAACCCAATTTTCACCTACAGTAACAATTTCCTGTAAAAATCCATCTCCCTCGCCACGATAACGGGCCGCAAGTTTAACAACTTCCGCAAACAATAAGGTATCACTGCCCTCATTTCCTCCTTGGTGCAGATCGACAATGGAGCTATCATGTTTAACGGTCTCCTACACTCCAACGAATAACGCGGGAATAAGAGTTACATGTTGTATAGAAGTGTTGGCGACTACACTCATTCAGCGCAGGATACGAGCAGTGTTACCAAACAATAAAAACAGAAATTGAAATAAATCCCTTTACTTTTTGACCTACCTACCTATACCTACGTGTGTGTGTGTGTATGTATATATACAGTAATCCCTCCTCGATCGCGGGGGTTGCATTCCAGAACCCTCCGCGATAGATGAAAATCCGCGAAGTAGAAACCATGTTTGTATAGTTATTTTTATATATTTTAAGCCCTTATAAACTCTCCCACATTGTTAACATTATTAGAGCCCTCTAGATATGAAATAACACCCTTTAGTCAAAAGTTTAAACTGTTCTCCATGACAAGACAGAGACGACAGTTCTTTCTCACAATTAAAAGCAAATATATCTTGCTGGCAAAGAAAAGCAAACAATCAAAAAATCAATACGTGTGCTTTTAAGTTTGCCGCGGCATTTTTTAGAGTAGCGTCAGTATCTTCTAAGCAAACAGCCTCTGTGCAAACAGCACCTCTGCTCACACCCCCTCGTCAGGCGCAGAGAATGTCAGAGAGGGTGAGAGAGAGGCAGAGACAAGCAAACAATCAAGCAGTCAAAAGAATAATCAAGCATATCTTAGAGCATGTATTACATATTAACTAAAACTCCTCAATGCTATGATTGGGTAGCTTCTAAACCATCCATAATAGCGTCCCTTGTATGAAATCAACTGGGCAAACAAACTGAGGAAGCATGTACCATAAATTAAAAGACCCATTGTCCACAGAAATTAGTGAACCAGCGAAAAATCCGTGATATATATTTAGATATGCTTACATTTAAAATCCGCAATAGAGTGAAGCCGCGAAAGACATCGTTATTTCTCACCACACACTCTTTATTTACAATATATTTACAATTTAACGTGCACTCCCCAGTGCCTCTTGCACTGATTCCCCCAATGTCCACCCGACATCCACCAATGACTGGAGGTAGGCGGCCCCTTAAATTGGAACCCGGATGGGCTCCAGCTGCTTCCCGGCACTCCTCCGCAAACACGCTCCACTGTGGCGGAAGTGCCAGCTGCACACCCGGAAGCCATCTGGGTGTCCCCCGTCTTCCCCCCAGCACTTCCTGGTGTGGCAGAAGTGCTGGGCTCCAGGGATATCCAGGCACCGGGGCGCCGCCTGGCGGTGGCCATGGGTCCCTACAGGGCTGGGCTTCCAAGCCCTTAACCTGAGGCCCATAACCAAGGCAGACGCCACCGCGCCTCGCAGCGGAGAAGTAGTGTGTTAAAGAAGTAATGAAAAAGAAAAGGAAACATTTTAATAATAGCGTAACATGATTGACATTATCATGAGTGTTGCTGTCATATATATGCCTGCCTAAATAAGTCACCTCGCCGCTCTTACTTTTTACCATTCATTTAATCATGGCTAATGGCGGAAAAATTCTAAAATGGAAGGAGGATTACACTGAGTATGGCTTTACCAAAACAATTATGGATGGAGAATCGATTATTCATAAAAGCTTCAATTGGTGATCTGTTTTTCTGTGTTAACCTCATATTTTGTCATACTTCTTCTCAAACCAAGGTGGTGCGAGGGTAAAATGAATAGGGATGGGCTGATCAAAGTAATCAGTGTACCAGGAAATCATGTGTTGACAAAAGTTCCCCTTTGCTTGTAATGCAAAGTGTGATTAAATGCATTATTTTTTAACGCGTTATGGAGCACATGCATCGAAGCTTCTCAGCTGTGCTTGTGCTAAGAAAAGGAAAGATTTTAAAAATAACGTAACATGATTGTCAATGTAACCTTTTGTAAGTAGAGCCTGGAGGATTCAGTGTGGAGAAACTCTAGAGACAGCGTGTGTATTAACTTGTGGATTTTTCTGTAAGTATTTGGTGGCAGTGTGACGAAGTTGCTTCGAAAGATGGCGTTAGCCGCAGAGCTCAGCTCAGAGCGAAATGAGGGTAAATGGGAGGGAGATGACGTGACTCCCCACCCGCCTTAACTGTCAATCCCCACAAACACAGTCTCGGAATTTGCATAAGCACACCCTTAACCTGCAATTTTAACTTGGTTACAAAGTGATCAAAACTCTCATTTATATCCTGCGTCCTCTCATTAAACTTGTATCCCGCATTACCTGTGGGCATGAGAAACACCAGCGCAGCCTGTCTATGAACTTAAAGTTTAGGTTTACACCTTGCTTTCTTTCCGAGTAGCAGCACTCATTAATATGGTAGTATATGTCACTCGCTCGCTTCTTATTGTTTCGCTGCCTTCTCAATTATATAATGCATGTTTTCTTCAGTGCTTTTTGGAGGTCTTCCTGGTTTTCTACGCACTGCGTTGACAGTCAGTTCATGTGATTACGTGGGAGGCGTGATGATGTCACACGAAACTCCGCCCCCCCACGGCTTTCGAGCTCAACTCCATTACAGTAAATGGAGAAAAATACCTTCCAGTTATAACCATTACGACTGGAATTTCGAAATGAAACCTGCCCAACTTTTGTAAGAAAGCTGTAAGAAATGAGCCTGCCAAATTTCAGCCTTCTACCCACAGAGACAGAGACAGAGCGATAGAGAGATAGATATACACACACTAGCAAAAGAACTGCCTTAATTTTTTTATTAAGTAGAAAATTAAACCTTTTTAAACTAAGGGAAAAATATGCCAATAATTATTTGTTAAGGATTTCTTTGTATACCACATTGTGAGTTCAGCCCTCCAGTTGTAATATGACCAAGCTGTGCGCTGAGCTTACTCTTGAGCATGCAACGCAAAGTTGGCCATGTGAACAGTAATCTTGTTTCAAATCTCACAGCTTGGATTGCTGCTGTCATGAATAGGTTTGAGTTTCATGGTTCGTTTCAATTACGACAGTATTTGTAGAACTTTTGTTGAAGAGACATTCGGCATCTGTCAAGCGTTGCAAGTATACAACCAGTTTTATCGATAACTTCACATCCAGCTTTTGAGAGTTGAAACATTCATAAACATCAAAGTGTCCACTACTGAAATCGTCACCTGTGAATCTAAGATGTTTAAGAGGCATTGGTGGTTGTCCAAAGGTGTAAAATATTTGGCCATTGCGGTACACTTGAAAACGACAACCGAACAATTCAGTGGCAGCCATCAACTCATATGCAGATGCATAGGTGAAGGGCTTAAGCATTTCACTCTTCTAGTGCTTCTGTGTAGTATAATTATCTCCTGTACCGTCATCAGTCCACACCTTGAACCTGTCCCAGGCATTCAATACATAAGACACAATGTTCCACCGGATATCAAGAGTGAGCCTGATATGGCCGTGCAATATGTAACAAAGAGAATGGAAAAGATAGGTGCCATCTCCGGGCATGGAAACCACTCGGTAAGTGGCAGTTCTTTGATCGATGGTGATCACCTCGATAGACATGTTAATGTGGGTATGGTTGGAATGATAAAGGAAATGGGTACCTGAACAATGTAAAGTAAGTCTAAAATACCTACACAATAACTATAATCATAATAAATGAACAGTAAAACAGCGGAGAAGCCGTGGATTAAATAAAAAGGCTGTAGTTATCAGCAAGGAGACGTGAATCCCGTGGCGAAGCAAGGAAGGGAATGTAGAGACTGGAATGACGGACTGCCTTATATAGGCAGGCAGCCAACAACGTGGGAGGCGTTGGGATGGGGGACCCAACGGCGCCTCACATGGTGACCGAGCTGCAGGCTATGGACGTATATATGTACTTAAGTAGGATTCAGTTAGCGTTGGGAACCCACATACCAAATTTCTTGAAGAAGATGGGCCTATAAGTAACAAAGACTGTTGAAAAGTTCAATATGGTGGCTGACAGTGGCGTCATACCACTGAAATAAGTATGTACATCGGTTTTTGTTAGCGCAGGGAAGCCACCTACCAAATTTCGTGAAGATGGGGTCAGCCTTCTACCTACATGGGAAGTTGGAGAATTAGTGATGAGTCAGTGAGGACTTTGCCTTTTATTAGTGATTATATATACACACACACACACATACATACATATATAAAAACCGGATTCCAAAAAAGTTGGGACACTAAACAAATTGTGAATAAAAACTGAATGCAATGATGTGGAGATGGCAAATGTCAATATTTTATTTGTAATAGAACGTAGATGACAGATCAAACGTTTAATCCGAGTAAATGTATCATTTTAAAGGAAAAATATGTTGATTCAAAATTTCACGGTGTCAACAAATCCCAAAAACGTTGGGACAAGTAGCAATAAGAGGCTGGAAAAAGTAAATTTGAGCATAACAAAGAGCTGGAAGACCAATTAACACTAATTAGGTCAATTGGCAACATGATTGGGTATAAAAAGAGCTTCTCAGAGTGGCAGTGTCTCTCAGAAGCCAAGATGGGTAGAGGATCACCAATTCCCACAATGTTGCAGAAAGATAGTGGAGCAATATCAGAAAGGTGTTACCCAGCGAAAAATTGCAAAGACTTTGCATCTATCATCATCAACTGTGCATAACATCATCCGAAGATTCAGAGAATCTGGAACAATCTCTGTGCGTAAGGGTCAAGGCCGTAAAACCATACTGGATGCCCGTGATCTCCGGGCCCTTAAACGACACTGCACCACAAACAGGAATGCTACTGTAAAGGAAATCACAGAATGGGCTCAGGAATACTTCCAGAAACCATTGTCAGTGAACACAATCCACCGTGCCATCCGCCGTTGCCAGCTGAAACTCTACAGTGCAAAGAAGAAGCCATTTCTAAGCAAGATCCACAAGCTCAGGCGTTTTCACTGGGCCAGGGATCATTTAAAATGGAGTGTGGCAAAATGGAAGACTGTTCTGTGGTCAGACGAGTCACGATTCAAAGTTCTTTTGGAAATCTGGGACGCCATGTCATCCGGACCAAAGAGGACAAGGACAACCCAAGTTGTTATCAACGCTCAGTTCAGAAGCCTGCATCTCTGATGGTATGGGGTTGCATGAGTGCGTGTGGCATGGGCAGCTTGCATGTCTGGAAAGGCACCATCAATGCAGAAAAATATATTCAGGTTCTAGAACAACATATGCTCCCATCCAGACGTCATCTCTTTCAGGGAAGACCCTGCATTTTTCAACAAGATAATGCCAGACCACATTCTGCATCAATCACAACATCATGGCTGCGTAGGAGAAGGATCCGGTACTGAAATGGCCAGTCTGCAGTCCAGATCTTTCACCTATAGAGAACATTTGGCGCATCATAAAGAGGAAGGTGCAACAAAGAAGGCCCAAGACGATTGAACAGTTAGAGGCCTGTATTAGACAAGAATGGGAGAGCATTCCTATTTCTAAACTTGAGAAACTGGTCTCCTCGGTCCCCAGACGTCTGTTGAGTGTTGTAAGAAGGGGAGATGCCACACAGTGGTGAAAATGGCCTTGTCCCAACTTTTTTGGGATTTGTTGACACCATGAAATTCTGAATCAACATATATTTTTCCCTTTAAAATGATACATTTTCTCAGTTTAAACTTTTGTTCCGTGATTTATGTTCTATTCTGAATAAAATATTAGAAGTTGGCACCTCCACATCATTGCATTCAGTTTTTATTCACGATTTGTATAGTGTCCCAAAAATAGGTGCTGACATAAGAGCTTTCTTATGGTCCTGGAATGCTGCCTCAGTTTTAGAATCCCATATCACCATATTGGAAGCTTGCTTTACCATTAAATGAGTCAAGGGCATGGTCCTCTCTGAAAAATGAGGTACATGGCAGTAATTCCTCACCGAACTGAGAAAAGCCTATACCTGCTGCTTGTTTTTCATATGGGACCTGCTAGCCTCAATTAAACCACAAATAAAAGTTTTTAGGGTTAATGCTTAAAATGATGAACTTATGAACTGAAGGACAACCAAAACATGCAATATGTGCTCTTTCCAGCTGTTTGAGTAGATGACCAGATCAGAGTAGGCAACACTATGGGCATTAGGAGCCTGAAGAACTTTATACATCAGACATAGAAAGGTGACCAAAGCTTCAAAAAGTCAAAAGAGAAGGACATGGTATTACCACTGTCCACTAGGGGGTAATGATTTTTTGTTGAGAAGGTTCCATTAAACAAATTGCCATTGGGTCTTTTCAAGAGGAGTTCATCCACTTGCGACATGGGGAAAGCATCACAGCAAGAGACTTGGTTGAGCTGAAGGAACTCATTGTAAAAGTACCAACTGCCATTAGGCTTAGGTGGTACTAAGACAATTAGAATAGACCAGAAACTAAGAACATTCCTCAATAAAACCAAGATCCAGCATTCATTTGATTTTAAGATTCACCTCTGCTTTTTCACTTCCACGAAGTAATGTGGTAGTTCCCTTACTATAACCTAAGGCTTGATAATGATGTCATGCAAAAATTACCAAATATCAACTGATTTCCTCATTTTTGACGGAGAGAAATCGCGGTTTATAGCTCTTGTCATTGTTTGGGGGTCAACTCACTACCGAAATTAAGTTTTAAAACATTAGAAAAAAATGCTTTGTTATTATTAGACAAAACAGAAGTTTTCTTCTATTTTGTAGTTCTTTGTGTATATTTGAAAGGATTGTTGTTTGTTATATTTCACAAGCTTACTTAGAACAAATAAAGTACTAACTCTCAGTCTGTGTCTGTTCGTTCTTAGGATTTTTGCACTTATTGTGCTTTTAGTTTATTTTCATTTCTTCGAACACAATAGTAAAGTTTACTCATCATAAGTTTAGTTAACATAGGCAAGTATTTACTGACTAAGTTAATGGAGTCCTGACATCTAAGATTATCAAATAGTGGCCTCTGGGTCAGAGGTTTTTATATTCATGCTCAGAGGTATTACCATGTATTTTTGTGAGTGAGAACAGTAGTGTTTTTTTATTTCTACATCTAAGAGTTTGCATTCTTTTTCAAGCACTTACTGCTATGTCAGAAGTGGAGTTTAAAGCTAAATGGTTGTAGGTGAATGATTTTCTTGGAACATCAGAAATTAACATGTCAGAGCTAGCTGTGAAGTTAGTTTGTGAGCAACAGGTACTGAATTCATGTTAAGAGACGTGAGACACAGGAAAAAAATACATAACTAAATCAAATAACTTACTACATATTTGTCACTTGATTGCAGATTCTGCATGATACAATTCACAACATACTAATTAAATTCTTTCCACATTTTCTGCTTTGATTATAAAAGTCAGCACTCTGAAGACATTCCCTTTCAAATGCAAGGGCACAAATAAATCAATCATCCATTGATTTATCATTTGCAATCTATAATAATAAAAGGCAAAGCCCTCACTCACTCACTCACTCACTCATCACTAATTCTCCAACTTCCCGTGTGGGTGGAAGGCTGAAATTTGGCAGGTTCATTCCTTACAGCTTCCTTACAAAAGTTGGGCAGGTTTTATATCGAAATTCTACGCGTAATGGTCATAACTGGAAGCTGTTTTCTCCATTTACTGTAATGGAGATGAGCTTGAACGCCGTGGGGGCGGAGTTTCGTGTGACATCATCACGCCTCCCACGTAATCACGCAGTACGTAGAAAATCAGGAAGACCTCCAAAAAGCGCTGAAGAAAACATGCATTATATAATTGAGAAGGCAGCGAAACAATAAGAAGCGAGCGAGTGACATATACAACTATATTGATGAGTTCTGCTACTTCGAAAACAAAGCACGGTATAAACCTACACTTTAAGTTCATAGACAAGCTGCCACTGGCGTTTGTAATTTAGTGCCTGCCCATATAAGGCCGTCCGTCAGCGGCAATCCAATAGCAAACTCCCACTAAATATTCATGGGTTAAGGACTGTGCTTATGCAGAGGAAGATGAGATGGTCAGGGTGGTGTTTGACACAAACTCAGCGAAACTGCGAGAGAAAGTTTTAAGTGTCAGGACTAAGGTAACATTAAATACAGCCATGGACATAGCACGAGATGGCACCAGCACAACTGGGGAACTTCGCTGCATGTACACCGAGCGGCTCACGTGAACTGACGCAGTGCACAGATAAAAGGCAACAGTTCCAAAGAGCGCTGAACAAAACCGAATTACACAATTGAAAAGGCAGCAAAAAATATGAAGCGTCTGATACATACAGGCATATTCATAAATGCTGCTACTGTGGAAACAAAGCACACGGTAGAAAAAGTCAATGTCCCGCTAAAGGAAGACAGTGTAAAAAAAAAACCGTGCATGCAGTGTGTCAGGTCTCAGATAAAGAAGAAGACGAGCTGTTTATTGATGCAGTAAGAAACGAATCGATGAATGAAACCTGTCATCTTTACAACGATTGACAAACACGGAATGTAACTTGAACACAACACATCCTACAAATACAAACCTGATTGAAAGAAATAATGATAATCAAATCCTTGATGACAGCAACACTCACAAAACAAATACTGTATATTGACAGTCATGTTAAGTTATTTTTAAAATGTTCCCTTTTCTTTTTCATAACTTCTACTTCTCCACTGCGATACGCGGGTATATATTTAAATGTATATATAAATCCCGATCTACAGTACATACTCTCGCATAGACAAGCCACACGCTGTGGCTAATTGTAGAGTCTTAAGCCTCTAATGCGGACATTCGAGGTTCGATTCGAGAGGGATGCACTGAGTATGTAGCGCTATCCGATTCATTTTACCTTCGATCTTCTTGGTTTGGGACGTATGAAAAATATTCGGTTAACGCAGAATCATGTTACGTTATTTTAAAATGTTTCCTTTATTAGCACAAGCACAGCTGAGAAGCTTCGATGCATGTCTCCATAACGCATTAAAAAAATAACGCATTTAATCACACTTTCAATTCCAAGCAAACGGGAACTTTTGTCAAAGCATGATTTCCTGGTACATCCATTACACTGATGCACACATCACAGCTACAAAAATGTTAGAGTCGGAATAAAGCGCGTTCCTACGACTGATCATTTCGACTACCTTAGATATATATAAATAGATATATATAAATAGATAGATATGACAACAACACTCAATATCAATGACAAAACAATTACATTAACAATCATCTTACGTTATTTTTAAAATGTTTGCTTTTCTTTTTCATAACTTCTTTAACACACTACTTCTCCGCTGCGAAGCGCGGGTATTCTGCTAGTCTCTAATAAAATGCTTATAAAATACTCATTTAATACCTCAATTATCAGTTATTCATCAGTTAAGGCTTTTATATACTTCATCAGTACACCTTTATGATAGCTGTTAATAGATTAGGAGTGATTGTGACACCAAGGCTGTTTGATAAGCATTCAAAGATTTTTATCCAAAATTATGCTAATTTGGTGCACTCCCAAAACATTTGGCCCAGTGTGGCTGGAGCTACAATGCTCACAGGCTGGATCTTGCCCTGGGTAAATTTGACCATTTTAAAAACAGATAAATGTGATTGAGGAAAAATTTAAGTTGAATTTTTGAAAGCTTTACAAATCTAGAGCTAGAGTGTACATTATGCATAGCTGCCTTCCACTTCATTTTAGAGACATTAATTGAAAGATCCTTTTCCCACTGTAACGTATGATCTTTGAAGAGAAGATTCTTTAAAAGTTTTTTATATATTTTTGATTTGTTGTCTGAATATTCAAGACTGACCAGTATTTCTTCTGCAATAACAATGGGTGAGAGGTATGGAAAACTGGGCAAGTTTCATTTAGCAAAATGTATTGGAAAAATTGTGTTGTTGGAAAGTGAAATTTGAAGCAGAATTGGTCATATAATGCAAAAAACATTATCTTGTATATTTGCCACCCAGTAATAAAACTGAAAGATAGGCAATGCCATATCACTTTCTACTTTAGTTCTTTGGAGAGTCACCTTTTAAATACATGTACATCCAACATTTCAGATAAATGAGGTTATAATTTAGTCTAGTTTGTTACAGAATGATTTTAATGTGTATAGGAATGCTCTGAAATAGAAAATTAAGGTTAGGAATAATGCTTATCTTGACAGTATTGATTTTCCCTGCTAATGTGAGATGGAGGGTAGACCTTCTGTTCATGACGTATTTGATTTTCATTACTGATAGCAAAATTGTGTTGTAAAAGATCTTTATATTTTCGTGTGATGTTTACACATAGATGTTTAAACTGTTGTGATAAAATAAACAAATAGATGTCCAGTGTAATAAGATATGCTAAAGAGATCACTGGAAAAGGCTCAGCTTTTTATTTGAATTAATTTTGAGTCGTTATAATTTAAAATTCTGAAAGTGCTTTAAGCACTAATGGTAAAGATATTTTAGGGTATGATACATACAGAACCACACCAATAGTGATATTTTCTGTTCAGGTTCTCTCTCAGAGGGAGAGAGAGAGAGAGAGAGAGAGAGAGAGAGAGAGAGAGAGAGAGAGAGAATATACACATATAGTATATAAAAAAATGGATTTTATACACATATACATGTGTAGAAATTTTACTTACTATACATGTATGCATATTATCTCTTTGCCCCTTTCTTGGTTGCTCATTATCAGAACAGAAACCACCACCATACCCAGCTTTTACCCTAGCTAGATAGTTAAACTGCTACTTTTTATCTTTTCATTTATAAAATGACTAGAATATGCTATTCTGCATTAAATTAGTATATTGGAACACAAAACAATTTGAAATATTCATAATACTTACACTCCCACGGTGAAAATGCAGGGATCATGTGTGTACTTATGGACCTGTCAAAATATTTTATTCGTTGTAGGCCAAACTAGCATTTCCTGTAAGGTTGTTCCTGTCTTCTTACTCACACAAGACTGTAGTTATTTTCTTACCTTTACCCATTGAAGACCAGCAGATACTCACAGGCTGTGCTCATTTTGCACACTGTGTTCTAGGGGGGTGTGAGAATTTATTTATTTATTTTTTTTAAATATACAATTTATAATAAAGGCACAAAGTGTACAATCCCACCATGAAGTCACTTTATAGCAATGGTTTTCAATGTTATTTATATAACCATGAAACCTTTCACCTATGTGACATACAGCTGTAACCGTAGACCAACCATATATGGATAACTGTTACCTGTGGTAGAAGTTTAGTTTATATTTATAGGATAATTTCCTATCTGCTTTTCTAGAAGGTAGTCGTTTTTTCAGCACTAAAGCCTCTCTATGTGGTCTGAAAAAACAGAATCCCACAATAATATTGCAAACTCTAAAATAAATCCTGACTTTTCTTTTACAGAAAAAACGTAAGCAAGAAAGTACTGTTGGACATGAACCAGTCACCTGTATCCTTGAAGACAAGGTAAAACATCTTAGTCATAATGTAAAATTATGAATAAATGTTGGCATTGAGGGCAATTGTCAGTAGGGCTGGGTATTGGCCCCGAGATCCCAATTTGATTCAATTTTGATTCACAATGCGCCAATTTAATTTGATATTAATTCTAACTTGACTTAATAAGCTTGCACGGATATATTTGAAATGCTGGCTTTTTCAGAGATTACTTAGAGAACCTGCATAGAGAACTTTATTATAATGTGACAAATTTAATTTCAGCAGTACTTTATTTGAAGGATGTCAACATGGTGAATTCATAACAAATAAATTAACATTGATTAGTAATGATCAGTTAACACCAGTATTTGGAATATGTGGAACAAAGTATCATTGCTCTTTTAAAAAAAAAAAATTAAAATTTTCACAACATGGCATTCACTCAAAATTCGCCATAATTTAACAGACATATGCATTGCCACTTCAGTCCACACAAATTATGGGGTGCTCCTTATTTTAATACAATGTAATGGCATCTACTCTATAAAACCTCAGTATCAGCTTGCGTATAATATTATAAAATGATTAAATATTTCTTCTTAAATAATAAATGCTATTCAATAACCTGTTTCATGTGTTATGAATTGCCATACAGACACATTCACCTAAAATGTTGCCAAATGTATTCCCCTATTGGACATTTAAAATAAGCCTGAATTAGTTGAAATTAAAAGATACACTTGTGTCTTTCTATAATTCTACAAGTTACATTTATTAACGTGACTGCTACTGAAGATAAGTCTCAAAAATGTGTCCTCAGTTCCTCCTCCGATGAGAAGGAAGCATTTTGAAACGAGGATTTAAAGCTGATGCTTTTTGACAGTGGCTTTAGATGAGTAGAAGAAAAAAAAAAAAAAAAGACAATGAATTGGCCACCGTGACCGTCAACTCCACTATTATCATCTTTGGGGTAGAAGTTACGGACTTGCTTCACGTTGGCTGCTTAGCACACATGCTCACATTCAGGCTGCTATGAGAATTCCAACAATTGATCACTTCCTTTGCTGGGTGAGGCATGTTGCAAGCATTTTCCGCCATAGCAATACAGTCTAGCAATGTGCTTAAAGAGAAGGAACTTATTGGACTTGCCAGCACAGGAACTTGTGATCGATGCGGTCATGTTATGGAATAACACATTGGAAATGCCTGAAAAGGTTTTTGGAATAACATCTAGTCATCTCAGAAGCTCTGCATATAAACAGTGAGGCAGCTTTCACTGTGACTGGCATGTATCACATTTGTCTGAAAACACATTTGCTACAGTTGTCTAATCACTTTTAATGCAGTGATATCCAGTTGTCACATAGGAATATGCTGCCCCGCATGTTCATCCTGTCACAAGTTAGCGCTACTCTCTCCGCTGACCTGAGAGATGTGGCGATGCTTTGCTTAAGATCTCCATAAATCCTAAATACAATAATTTCATTAATTTGCATTCTGTTTGATATAACATACAGCAGTTCAAAAACCGGTATCATTTGTCAAAAGCCCTCATTTTCAACAATGGCGTAAGGTCTTATATCTTTACAAATAAAAACTGATATAGATTGTTATTTTTTGGGAACAAGGTGAATTGAATGGCAGCTATCCACCATCTCCAGTGTAGATTGCTTAGGCTCAACTATTTTGGATGTCAATTGAGATTATGTTTACGGGCGACATAGGGATAAAAGATTTCTCAAATTTGTTGTATTACCACAGTACTTAACTTCAAAAATGCAAAGCTTACACACACCTCTTTTATCCAGTTCTTTACTGATGCACCATTTGATCTGTGTTAAGTTCATATATCTGATTTAATTATTAAAGGCACTGATGAGATAGTAAAGTACTTTATCTGTAGAAAGCCTTAATAGGTGCATTAGCAACATCCACTGGATCGGACGCCAAAAACAAAGATAAGCAAAAATCTACATATATTATTTGAATTGGATAGAGATTTTACAAGACTGATCTTGAGACTTTAAAAGTCAATATTGAATTGTTAAAATTAAAATGATTAACTGGAAAATTGATAATTTTACTCATGCCTAATTTTCATTTTGATAGAAATACAGATCTACAAAATTTTGGGCAGCCTGGAAGTGTACAGTGTCACAATTTATACCAAAGCTAAGGTGACGTGACCAGTTATAACTTCCAGTCGCTTCCTGTTTTAGGCAAATCCAGCCATCTTCTTTATATCCAGATACAAACAGAAGCTAAAGAAAAAAGCTCCAGTAATACTGTATGTGAGGTTGGACAGACTAATCAGAGGCTGCTGTCCAGTATGTGCTGAGTGTTGCTAACTGGAATGTGTTCAGGCACAGCTCTGAAGAGATTGGTGTGTTTACAGAGACAGTGATAAGATTTATTGGAAAACATGTGGATTATATTTTACCTAAATCAGGACTTTCCCAAATCAGAAACTATGGGTTAACAAATTCTTTCAGATAGACTAAACACACACATCTCTGGGTGCAACTCAGGACGTGCATCTGGAAACATGAACGATTATAAAGGCATATTGCACTATTTAAGGGGAGTTTTGAAAAATGCTAAATGATGTTATGGAGAATAAGTGAAAGCACAATTCAAGCAGTCCAATACCAGGCACATGTGGCAAGGTTTACAGATAATGACAAACTTTAAATCAACTACCCCCAGCACAGTGACCAACACTTCTTTGGCAGACAATCCTAGTAATTTCAATGCACACTGTGTGAATACCGCGAATGACAAAAAGCAGTCCAACACATCTGTAACCGGAGCTCTGCCCAGTGAGGAAACAGGACTCATTTTGTAGGAACACAATGGAAGAAAATCTTTCAGGAAAGTGAAAATCAAGAAGTCAGCAGGTTCAGATGGCATTCCAGTATGTGTTTTTAAAATCTGTGCCTATCAACTTGCACCAGTGCTCATGGTAATATTTAATATCTCTGTAACACAGTCTGTCATACCAATGTGCTTCAAAGGGCCCTGTTCCTATATCAAAGAAACCTCACCCAACCTGCCTGAATGACAACCAATATTGCATTAACACCTATTGCAATGAAGTGATTGAGCGGCTAGTCAAGAATCACATGTGTTCTTCATTGCCCAAAGAACTAGATCAAATACATTTCACATATTGCTCCAGTAGATGCTACATACAGTACTGGTCCACCTGGAACAACAGGAGATGAAATTGTGGGAATTCTATTTATAGACTACACTTCAGCATTTTATACAATAAAACTCTCTAAGCTCAATTCCAAGCTCAGGTGCCAGCATCAGAAAACTACACTGTGCACCTAGTTCTTAACTTCTTGACATTTAGTTCCCAAGTTGTTCAAACTGATGGCCACACTTCTTGATTCCTTATACTCAACACAGGAACTCTACAGGGCTGTGTTCTGAGCCCTCTGCTGTACTTCCTCTAAACATGATTGCATGGCTGTATATGACTAACATTATTACCAAGTTTGCTGATGACACAGCTCTGGAAGGCCTAATCTCTAACAATGAGCAAGCTTACCTGGATTAAGTGGAGAGTTTGTCAAATTGATGTCAGGACAACAGTCTTCTTGTGTCAGCAAGACAGAGGAGCAGATTGTGAACTTTGAGAAAACAGTTGAGGCACTAAAAGCTCCTCAATTATCAAAATGCAGGGGGAGATGGTTTATAGTTTTAGATACCTCAGTGTCCACATTACAGAGGACACGACATGGTCCAAGCACATTGACACCTTGATGAAAAAGGCACAATGTCTGTATCATCTCAAATTGCTCAGGTTTTTTAGGCTCTCCTCCTAGATAAAGAATTTCTATAATAAGAATCAGAATTAAATTTATTGGCTAGGTACATGAATGTGTCTTAAAACTGTTGGTGCAACATACAAGGTCAGCACAAAATACGAAAGATAAAAAATAAATTGATAAAATATTATGCCGCATACAAGTGGAATACAAAAAAATAAAGAGATAGTAGAATTAAAATGTCCAGGAAGTCTAGAGTGCAGGTATGGAAGAAATAAGTGGATAGGACTGGCAATCTTTGTTGGGCTGATTGGCCTGTTCTCATCTAGAGTGTTCTAATGTTCTAAAGACTGAATAGAAGCGGAGACCCGATTAGTTAGAATAACTGCAAATGGGGGATGGGTGTGAAACTTTCAGTGAAGCATTTTAGTTTTCATTGCATGTGAAGACATTTGCTGGAGGGAAGTCTTTGAAATAGGTGTTGTTCTGGGTGAGTCAGATCAGCAATGTTCTTTGTAGCCCACTTCCTTACCCTTGACACATGTAGGACTTATATGTGAGGTATGTTAAAATCTTTGATGTTTTAACAGGCTCTGATGAGGAGTGGCAGATTGGCCTTAGCCTGAACAGAGGCATCAGCAAATCAGGCAATTATATAAGAAGTCAGAATAGACTAGATGATGGCTGTGAACTGTAGAACTGGACCAATGTTGCTTGAGACAAATTTAATTTCTTCAGTAACTGCAAAAACAACATTTTGCTGATGTGCATCTTTGAAAAGAATATATATGTTGTTATTGTCCTACTTAAGGTTTTGTGACAGCACGGTGCCTAGAAACGTAGCTCTGTCATCCCAACATCTGAGCCATTTATTGGAAGTGATAGGTGAGCAGGTGACTGTTTCCTGAAATCTATGGTAAATCCAGCACTGAAAGTATCCTGACAGGAAATATTAACACCTATTAACAACAGGACTGCAAGGATGTGAAGAAAGAGGTGCAGTCAGATGAACACATTAATGGGTATGCATGTTTCAACTTCCAGGACATCTATTCCAAGCAATCTCAGACTAGGGCAAAGAAAACTATGTAAATTATCTATACCAGCCATCCAGCCTCTTCTGTGCTGCAATCATGTAGATTCTACTGCCACCTGAAAACCAGTTCAGATAGATTGTGAAGGAGTCTGTTCCACAGTCCATCAGCACCCTAATTGAGAACAGTGTCTAGAGCTATATGAATTCCTATTGATAATTTGTTTATTTTAAATTTTAAAAAATATAATATAATGCCTTCATTGTCCATGTCGTTTTATAGTGCTGGGTATTTAGTATTTATTGTCTTTTGTATTTTCTAATGCACAGTTTAGGAATTCAGCAGCTAGGCTTTACATAGGGTACTGTGTATACTTGTATTTGACAAATAAAATTTGATTTGATGAAAAGCTATCGATGCACAAAAATGCTTTCTAAAATGTCAGCACTCATTTAAAAAAAATGGCAGTGGAATGAGATATGAAAGTTTGTGAACTATTTCAAAACAAAACTAACATTCCTCATAAAACCCAAAAACAATTGAGAATAATGCTGAAAATATGCAAAAGTAAACCAGAGGAAAATAAAACTTACTTTTGTGTTCAAGTTGGTATTGCTTCTATATGTTTTATTTTTGTTTGGTAATGATAAATATTTCCTACTGTTTCTTCCCAGGTCTTCAGCGGTTGAAATAAGATGAAACA
The DNA here is from genome assembly GCF_016835505.1 of Polypterus senegalus. Classification (NCBI taxonomy): domain Eukaryota; kingdom Metazoa; phylum Chordata; class Cladistia; order Polypteriformes; family Polypteridae; genus Polypterus; species Polypterus senegalus. The sequence goes on from NC_053166.1 coordinate 101,022,230, forward strand.
ATTCTTTGTGTCCTTTTTAAAGATGTAAATTACAAATATCAAAAACTGGGATTTATAACTGAGCTAATCTTGCAAAACACTACTTTTTATATAAAAAGGTGATGCCATCAAAAGATGATAAATTCAGACTGCATAAATTCACATTTGGATCTAGAGTAAGAACAGGTTTGAGGGGTATAATAGTTTAAATCCAGTAATTATACATAATCTAGCTAGACAAGGAATTTTATTTAGATTAGATTAGTGTAGATTCGACATTATTGCCATTGTACAAGTACAACAAAATGCAGTTTAACATCTAACCAGAAAGTGCAAATAGAGTAAACAGGTGGTGCAAATAGTACATTAAAGAACAATAGTCAGCAAGGTACAATAAGGCAGCATACAAATGAGAATCTGTATTTGTATAATATTTGAATTTGCAGGTGGTGTTATGTATAGTACAAGGAAGAATATATTAATAATCGATATGAATACTAATCAATTTGTACAGATGTAGCGCTTTCTTTACCCTTTAGTCATAGGATAGCACCCTAATTTCTTAAACTCTATTTCCCTAAACTGATTTATAGAAAACCTCTTTAATTTTAAGTATGCATTTTTAGAGGATAAATTGGAATCCCTTAACTAACTACTCCCCAGTAATAATCTGCCAGCTGTTTCACTATTTGTAACTTGTACCACAATTCACAATACAAAATATGTTCCCAAAACATAAAATGTATTGACTAAATTGGAAAAATATCAAAAAATAAATAAATAAAACTATTTATAGTGCTGACCAATCAAAAATCCCACAAATCATAGATTACAGAAATTAGAAAACTCACACAAGTTTCAGTATATTTACCCTTTACAACAAATACCTTACAGGTTCAGGCAGTATACTTTAACCTTACAAAAGTACTTTTAGCAGTTTGCTTTTACCAGCACTTAAAAACATCCCACTGTTAATAAAATATAATAACCAAATCTATAATACGAGCAAACTTAATTACTAAAACCTCACATTAACTTAACAACTTTATGGGCCCACAGACACACACACACACACAGAAGACACCAAAATAAAAATATTTACACAAACTCCCCTCTTTGCAGGCCTGGTCGACGCTCGGGAATGTGGTGCCCAAAAAAAACGTTAAGGCCCATTCACTCTAACGAGCCAACATAAAAGGTCACAGTATTCACAAATAAGTGAAGTGAAAACCAGTGTCCATTGTCCAAACACAGCACTTCCACACTGTAGAAAAAAAAGATGGAGTTGCCCTGAAAGCAGGCTCACGGCAAAATGCTGCAAACGAAATGGAGCAAAACTTGTTTTTCCTCCTTGCCCGAGGAGCTGCCAGGCTTTCCTTTGGTCAAGTATCCTGTCTCTTCGCAGGCTAACCTTGCTCGTTCGCCTCTCTCGCTCAACTCACAACCACCTCTTATTTTCAACTCCTCCGCTTCTTCCTCTCTCCGCATCCAACAGGCTCTCGCATGAACACCGCCTGGAGCTCCCACGCCTCCGCAAACCACTTAAAACTCACTTTGTATTTTGTTTTAAAAAAAACAAAAACTAAACATAATTAAGGGGATTATAATATTATATGAGCCTAGGACTACACATATATATGGTATGAAGAAATACGGATATAAAATATTTTAGTACAGGATATATGCATAGAGTGCAGCCAGAAATTATTGATATTTAGCAAGGTCAGCTATTACGTGGTAAGGATTGAGAGTTCAGATTGGGGATAGTGTTATGAAAAAAACTGTTCCTGTGCATGTTGATGCAGGACCGATAGTACCTCCCTTATCGAAGGAGGATAAACAGTTCATGGTTGGGGTGAGAGGCATCCTTAATGGTGCGGTGAGCCCATAGCAGACATTGTGTGTGCTGCAGGTCAGTGATAGTAGTCAGCGGGATACAGATGTGCTGGGCAGTTTTCACCACCTGTTGCAAGGCCTTCCTGTCAGTTACAGAACACAGTTGACATACCACACCATAATGCAGTTAGTCAATATGCTCTCAACAGTGCAGCAGTAAAAATTCAACAGAATCTGAGGAGACAGGCATGCTTTCTTTAGCCTCTGCATAAAGTCAATCATTCATTCAAAATAATTTCAAGTTCTCTCTGTAGGTGGAACAGGACACTACTATCACAAGAATAAACCAGGATGAGGAAGTAAGTAAGGTTTCTTATTTATTTATCTTTATATTTAATTTTATTAAAATCAGAAATCATTCCATACATGCATGTCAAGTTAACAATGCGGGTTTGAAACAAATTGACCCCCATCCATGAGAAAGAGCTATGTGAGCACAGCAGCACTTAATAGTAAAACTATGTAAATAAATAAATATAGATACAATCGAAAAAGAGGGGAGAGAATGCACTTCCTCAAATTAAATGCTTATTCTAAAAATGTTTTTTATCAGATCTTGCCAGGTTTTGAAAAAGTTTTGTATAGATCCTCTAAGTGAGTTAGATTTTTTCCAATTTTAGATAATATATAATATCAGTCATCCAATGATTTAAAAGAGGTTAGTTAGGATTCTCCCAGTTGAGCAAGATAAGTCTATGTGCCAATAATGTAGTAAAGGCAATTACAGTTTAGTCTTCTCCACTTTAAGCCCATCTGGAAGTACACCAAATGCTGTTAGTGGCATAGGAGGGATTGTAATGCCCAGGCTGTCTGAGAGGCATGTAAAAATTTTGGTCTAAAATGATGTTAAATTTGATGCATGCCCAAAACATATGGCTCTGTGACGCTGAAACTTGATTGCAATGTTCACAGGTTGGATCTTGCCCTGGGAACATTTTGGACAATTTTAAAACGAGAGAGATGTGCTTGATGTATCATTTTAAGATGAATAATTGTATGCTTTGCGCATATGGAGCTTGAGTGAATTCTGTGCATTGCTGCCTTCCACTCCTTTTCCGAGATGCTGAGTGAGAGATAATTTTCTCACTGTACTCTGGGATCTTTGAAAGGGAGGGACTTTAAGTTGTTTTTATATATTACAGAAATGCTGTTTGAGTCCTCAAGACTGATCAATATTTCTTCCGGTATAGAGGTAGGTTGGCGGTGAGGGAAATTGGCTAGGTTTTGTTAACCAAAGTTTCTAATTTGAAGGTAGTGAAAGAAATGTGTTGCTGGAAAGTAAATTTGGAGTATAATTGTTCATAGGATGCGAAGATGTTGTCTATACAGATCTCGAAGTGATTTAATCCTAGATGTTTTCCGGACATTAAAAACTGCATGTTTGACACGGTGGAAAAAGGTGGTTCTCATGCAGAGGTGCCACAGATAAAAGCTTCTCTATCTTAAAACACTTCCGACATTGGTTCCATAGTGAGTTAAGCATAATTGGGTTGTTAGTATATTGGAGATGACTTGTACTTATTCAGGTACAAAGCAAGATTGTATTTCTATTGAGGACCAAGCCTGTGCCTGCTCACCTATTTGTATCAATGTCCAGGTTTTTATAGCTTGTGTATTTGCTGCCCAGTAATAAAAATGAAATTTAGGTAAAGCCATTCCACATTCTACCTTAGGTCTTTGTAGGGTCGCCCATTTTTTTTTTTTCTTGTAGAGTGTCCACTTGTATATTGTCAGATTTTTAAGCGTTTCAAAACTGTTTATTATACAAATGACAGCCATTTGGTGGTGGGAAAGATACAAGATAACATAAAACAGCCAAACAGTTCCACCTAACAAAGACAAGCAGCTTAAGTGGACTAGCTTATTTTTTTATGGCCATTTTTCTACTTCCACCCTAAATTTCTTCTAAGAATATTTGATTTGTGTCTTAGAAAGTCACAAAAGGCACCAACTCATTTTTATCAACAGAAAGGGGTACTGACACTACATACTGTACTTGCCTTTGTGACAATTGCATCATTTTTTCACTTTATCTTGAGGACTATCATTTTGTTTTTGTGTTTCATTGATACTGCCATGTTTTGTTTGTGGCCACTCAAATGCTATGTAGTTGCTAGACATGTGATGCTGTTGTTGTGTAACCCAAGGCAGAATGGCAGCCATGATGTTTAAGATCTCCTCACAGTCAAAAGTGTGTCAGAACTTTGTGAAAATAAGAGAAGACATTGTAAGAGACGTGTGCTCAAATAATAAACAAAATTTAAGTTGAGAAACTGGTCTTAATTTATCTTTATAATTGAGAATTTAGTGTAGCCCCATTTTAGGCATCTCTGTTGTGGTATTACTTATTATTAGGTTTGTCCTTGGATACTCCCTGTCGAGTATTGCAAGATTACCTTGATCTTGGGTGAAGATTTTCAAGTTGGTGTGAACTTTAGGAATTGTTTATACTGTATTAAATTTTCTATTAAACCCTTCCTGATGAACATTTACCTATACCCATGAAGTTTGGTGTTCGGAGCTTTGCAACAACCTGCTATTATACTTTTACCACTTGAGGAAAACCTTAGCCTCACAATAAAACTAAGTTATACAGTAAATCCCCACTATCCGTAGATTTCTTTGCCGCAAATTAATTTATCCACTGTTAAAATGTGTAACCCATTTCACAACATACTCAGCTTATTTGAACCTATTCAGACATAAGTTCCTCACTGTAGGCTGTAGGATGGTGTGGGAACAGACATCTAAGGTTTGCATTTGTGGCCACGTTCTGCAGAAAAACAAAACCAAAAGTTCTGCCACACATGTGCATCACCTGAGATTGAGCAATATCAGACTTGTGATACACATAGATGTTTGGGGTGGTATGTAAGCTACACTGAATGGATCAATGTGCGTCTTACCTATGCAATGCGGAGTGGGTAAGCCATTGACATGGCTGGGGTTCAATTGTTTCCCACAAACTAGGAATTCCCAGTAAAGGCAAGTCAAACACATAGCTACTGCCGATTGGACAGTTTAGCGAGGTCCTCTGATCAGCCCCACTGCGGTCACTCATGGGCTCTGGTGAGCACCTAGAAGATGATCAAACTTGAATATAAATGAAAGTAAAAGTAGTCATAATGTTTCTGTAGGTGAACCTTTGGAAGAATTACCAAGCCTTAAGGGGTAAGTGTGGAGGGCTGGCACATCTTTCTGACTCTGTCTCTCTTAGACATACAAAAACAAAAATCCAAAGTTCAAATAAAGAATTAAGAAAACAAAAGAAATTAACAAAATTGGCATAAACCCCAAATCATGATAAAACTGAAATCTAAATAAATGTAAGTATGTGTGCAATTCATGAGTATGTCAAAAATAAAAAAATGAAAGTAAAAATTAAATTGTCACAACACCACTTGACAATCTCAAATACATAAGTGAGTTTTTGGGGACACCGACTTAAAATTCTCCATTATTTTTTGCCTTCATTTCATTTTAAAGGTAATGACATATTTTATTTCTTTACACAATGCCATCTTGAATTTCATTGGTGCTGTTAACATATGAGCTGCCTTCTAGAGTCTTAGTGATGTGCTATTAATTTCCCTATTGAATGAGAACATTAGAACAATATAGATGAGAACAGGCCATTCAGCTCAACAAAGCTCAGCCAGTCCTATCCACTTAATTCTTATAAAAAAAAAAAAAAAAAAATTCTAGTTTTGAAAGTTTCTAAAGTTTTACTGTCTACCACGTTACTTGGTAGCTTATTCCAAGTGTCTGTGGTTCTCTGTGTAAAGAAAAACGTCCTAATGTTTGTGTGAAATTTACCCTTAACAAGTTTCCAATTGCGTCCCCGTGTTATTGATGAACTCATATTGAAATAAAGAGTCTAAGTTCACTGTTCTAATTCCCTTTATACCTTTAAACACTACAATCATGTCACCTCTTAATCTTTTTTTGCTTAAACTGAAAAGGCTCAGCTCTTTTAATCTTTCTTCATAATTAATCCCCTGAAATGAGCCTAGTCTCTCTTCTCCAGACCTTTTCTAGTGCTACTATGTCCTTTTGGTAGCCTGGAGACCATAACTGCACACAGTGCTCCAGATGAGTCCTCACCAGTGCATTATAAAGATTGAGAATAACCTCGCTGGACTTTTACTCCACACATCTTGCTATATAACCCAACATTCTATCTGCCTTCTGAATAGCACACTGTTGGGAAGTTGATACTGTAGAGTCCACTATGACTCCTAAATCCTTTTCATAAGGTGTACTCTCGATTTTCAGACCTCCCAATGTGTATTCTAACCTGACATTTTTACTTCTTCTGTGTAATACTTTACATTTACTGACAAGAAATTTCATCGGCCACAAATCTGTTAAAGCCTGTATGCTGTCCAAGTTCTTCTTTAATGGTTTAATGGATTCCAGATCTGCCAATCCACTTATCTTGGTATCTTTTGAAAAATTTAAATTAACTTTTCTTATCTAAGGTATTTATATACAGTATATTAAAAAATAGCAGTGGCCCTAGCACTGACCCCCTAGAACTGAAGAGTGGAACATTGGCCAATTTTTTTTTTTTTTAAATTGATTTTATTGTAATCATTCCATACAAATAGATCAATTTTTTACAAAAAAAAAAAAAAAAAAAAAAGAAAAAAAAAATTACCCCTCACCCCTGAGAAAGAGAGCATGGCCAACAGACTAAACCTTAAAAATACTAAAAATGAATAAATTGATTAGTTTATTAGGCGGATACAGATAAATGGAGAAGAACACAAAATGGGGAGAGAATCTACTTCCTCAGTGCTTTAAGAGCTTATTCTAAAATATTATTGATTAGATTCCGACAGGTTTTGAAAAAGTTCTACACAGATCCTCTAAGAATTAGATTTTTTACATTTTCAAATATAGAACATCAGTTACCCACTGACTTAAAAGAGGAGAGTTAGGATTCTTCCAGTTTAGCAAAATAAGTCTGTGTGCCAATAGTGTAGTAAAGGCAATCACAGTTTGTTCTTCTCCACTTTAAGCCTATCTGGAAGAACACCAAACACAGCTGTTAGAGGATTAGGAGGGATTGCGACACCAAGGCTGTCTGAAAGGCCCTTAAAATAATTGTCCAGAATTATGTTAATTTGGTGCAGGCCCAAAACATGTCACCCAGTGAGGATGGAGCTTGATTGCAGGGTTCACAGGTTGGATCTTGCCCTGGAAACATTTTGGACAATTTCAAGCGAGACAGGTATACTCGATATATAATTTTGAATTGAATAATGGTATGCTTTGCGCTTATGGAGCTAGAATGAATTCTCTGCATTGCTACCCCACTCCTTTTCTGATATGTTGAGCGAGAGATCCTTTTCCCATTGTACTCTTGGATCTTTGAAAGGGAGGGACTGCAAAATATTTTTTATGTATTGCAGAAATGCTGCCCGAGTCCTCGAAACTGGGCAATATTTTTTCCAGCATAGAGGAAGGTGGGAGATTGGGAAAATTGGGCAGGTTCTATTTGACAAAGTTTCTAACTTGAAGATAGTGAAAGAAATGTGTTGCTGGAAAATTTAATTTGAATGTAACTGTTCATAAGATGCAAAGATGTTATCTATATAAAGATCTCTAAGCAATTTAATCCCAAATGTTTTCCAGATATTAAAACCTGCATATGTTTGCGAGGGTTGAAAAAGGTGGTTCTCATGCAGAGGTGCCACAGATAAAAGATTCTCCATCTTAAAATGTTTTCTACATTGGTTCTATATCCTAAGTGAGTGAAGCACAATTGGGTTATTAGTATATTGGCGATAACTTGCATTTATTGGGGCACAAAGCAGGGAATATAGAGAAGTACTGCAAGATTTTATTTCTATTGCGGACCAAGCCTGTATATGTTCATCTATTTGTGTCCAGGTTTTTATAGCTTGTATGATTGCTGCCCAGTAATAAAACAAAGTTAGGTAGAGCAATGCCACCTTTTGTCTTAGGTCTTTGTAGAATTACTCTTTGGATATGTGGATGTTTTAGGTTCCAAATTAATGAGGTTATGGTTGAATCTAATTGCTTAAGAAATGATTTATTGATGTATATTGGAATGTTTTCAAACAAAAAAGAAGCTCAGGAAGGATATTCATCTTAACGTTAATTCTTCCAGCTAGAGCGAGATGGAGGGTTGACCATCTAGTCTTGCTTCATTTTGTCCATACAGATGGTGAAATTTTGTTGATAAAGAGCTTTATGTTTAATTGTGATAGTTACCCCTAGTTGTTTAAAGTGATCTGCAATAATAAAAGGGAAGGTATTAAGGTTCCTTGCATAATCACATGCTGCTTCCTGTGTCTTAGCAAGTTTTGCACTCATCTAAAAATCACCCTGAACTCCCACTTTTAGTTTGATGCCCAGCCGCTTATGTGGAAGCTCTCAAATGCTTTCTGAAAGTCAAGATAAATAATTTCATATGCTCCACTTTGATCACATCCTTTTGTTGCTTCCTCATAGAATTCCAGAATGTTAGTAAAACATGACTTCCCTGTTCTTAACCCATGTGGACTATAAGAGCCATTTGCTAGTTACTTAAGTTATATAAATGTTTTACTAAATACTAGTGCAAATCAATGGGAGGTTCCTATAACCCCCATAAGTTGAATTGAATTGGTATATTCTAAATTATTTCTAATTTATTTGACTAAGCATTATTCTCAGTGATCAGCCTTGCCATGTGTAAGGTGTACAGGGCACATGTTTTTAAATCATGCCTTGCGTGCCTTGTGTTTTGTGTGCCAAGTAACATAAAAGACAAAGCACTTAATTGTGTGTGCCATATGATTAAAGCGTACAGAAGATGAAGTAAAGAATTTTTAAGTATAGAAACAACTATAGTTTTACAAAAAAAGCGAAGATACATTTTTTGCCTTTTATTTTATGTGTGTAACAACTTTTTCTTTATTCTTGTGTGGATTGTTTGCTTTGACTTTTCACTAAATATTTTAAAACAAACTTTTGGACTGAGAGATTTCTTTCGACACGTGTTTCACCCATGCTTGAACTCACCATACACTCTTGCGGTTAAACTAAAGTTTAAAACTAGCCAATGATTAAAAGAAAGAAACCTGTGTGTTTTAAGCCTGGAATCCTCCAACCCTTCAGTAGCAGATATTCCTGTCGATTTTCAGTTGGAAATAGACCACAAATATGATCGATTATCTAGTCTGATGAAGTACATAAAAGATTTACAAAAAAATTGAACTGTGAAAACAATTATCGAGAATGATTTCAACCTGAGAATAGAATATAAAAAGGTTAAGTGATGAATTTTTACCCATCCAGAGCGATGAAGATGTACAGAAAATGATACTAAAACGAAAACTATACACACGTTTAGGGGAAATATAATGGATTGGGCTTTGGAAACACTCCAAAGTAAAAGCCTCAAAAAGCTGCAACCTGACTTTTCTGCAAACCAATTTAAGGAATACAGATTTGCTGATGATATTACCCCTGCGGACAGTGTCTACTGTCTACTAATACTTGTCACTGGCAGAAGGTTACAAAAAAGCCAGAATGAAGCTCGAAAGCCTTTATGAAAACCAGCTACAGATAGCAGATATATATACATGAGGAAAGCCAAAGGGTGACTGCAAATAAAGCCAAACGATGAAGGTCTGATGGATTATGCTGTTTTTCTTGGCGAATGTACAAATATTATGTACAACTAAAAGGGCGGACAACAATTTGAAAGTAACGATAACCTTTGTATTATAGTCTCCAAACTTCAAGACATAATGGTGGAGTGGTGGGTCTGAGGCTAGGGATCTGCACTGGACAATTGGAATTGCCAGTTCGAGTCCCATAAATGCCAAAAAGAGACGCTGTTCTGTTGGGCCCTTGTGCAAGGTCCCTAACCTGCAATTGCTGGTTGCTTTGACTAGTAAGAAAAGCGCTATATAAATGCAAAGAATTACTATTATTAGAATAGCACCGTGGCAATGCAAAGTTCAAAGTATTGAAAGTATGAAAGGCAGACGAGCACTTCGTTGATCTAGTGAACTTTCAGGAAGAACAGGCAACATCAGCTTTAGATCCTGTGTATGGCTCAGCCTTTCAAAGACAAAACTTCAAGAAGGAAAAGGACAAGACTGATCCAGGGAAGTATCTTTCAAAAGGCGTCCTGGGAAAAAGCAGTATACATGTATAAACAATGAAGGTGAAGGTCCTTATGCTGTGAAGACAGTCCTTGGATGGATTGTTAACGATCTAATAAAGGCGGCAGATGATGCAAGACTGCAAAGTTATTCAGTCAATTATGTGTCAATAACTGAGATATAACAAATGTTACTCCAGCAATATAATACAGACTTTCCAGAACACAGCTGTGAGGAGAAGGAGGAAATGTCACAGGAGGACATTAAGTTCATGCGCATAGCCTCTGCTAAGCTGGTGGATGGATACTATTGCATGAACCTGCCTTTTAAAGATGAGACACTTAGTGTCAAACAATCATTGCACTGCAGAACAACATACTACTGGACTCAAAATGAAACTTACAAATTATCCAACATTCCATGAGGATTACAAAATTTTCATGAAAGACATTTTAGACAAAGGATATGCCATTAAGGTACCCACTGAACAGCTGACCCTTAAAAAGGAGATAGTATGGTACATCCCTCACCATGGAGTATATCATCCAAAGAAAAATAAAATCAGAGTGGTTTTTAACTGTACAGCCACTTACCGAGGCTTCTCACTAAATTAACAGTTGCTGAAAGGACCTGACTTAACTACTACACGCATTGAAGTTCTTACAAGATTCATAGAGCAACCAATCACTCTCATGGCAGATATTAAATCAATGTTTTATCAAGTGAAAGTTTCAGATGAAGTCTCTGATCTTCTTTGTTTCCTGTGGTGGCTTGAAGGTAATCTAAACAATGAACTGGAGGAGTACAAAATGACAGTACATCTTTTTGGTGCTACTTCATCACCCAGTTGTGCCTCTTATTCTTTACGAAGAACAACAGAGGATGCCAGAGGCACAACTTCAGAGAAAGCAGTTAACACTGTGCTTCACACTTTCTATGTTAATGACTGTAAAGTCAGTTACTAAAGAAGAGCAAGCCATAATATTGGCCAAAGATCTTCAAGCCCTGTGTTTCAAGGGAGGGTTTTATCTTACAAAATGGATTAGTAATATCAGAGCAGTCTTGTTGTCCATTCCTGAAGACAGGGCAATAGATCAAATGAACTTAGACTTAAGCCATGATTTGTTACAAGCTGAAAGAGCCTTAGGCATTCAATGGTGCACAGAGACTGACAGTTTCAAGTTCCAAGTAAAGCTACCAAGACATGGTATTCTGTCAGTGGTCAGTTCAATATACAATCCACTTGGATTTTTAGCAGTAGTCATATTGCCTGCTAAACTTAATTTTAAGAGAACTGTGTAAATAGAAAAATCTTTGGGATCAAGAAGTGGAGCTTAAGTATGTGCAGCAATGAGAAAAACGGATGGATATTTGCAGCTACTTGTGGATTTCAATGTAAACAGGTGCATTAAACCGCCTGGATTTGGTCACATAATGTCTGCACAAATGCATCATTTTGGAGATGCTTCAGAAAACTGGTATGGCACTCTTTCCTACCTCCCCTTAACTAATAAAGAACATAAGAGACATTGTTCATTTAAAATGGGGAAATCAAGAGTGGCACCACTGAATCCGGTCACTATACAAAGCTTAGAAATTACAGCAGCAGTAGTAGTAGCAGTCAAAATTGACAAAATGCTAAAACAAAAACTACAGATTCCCCTGCAAGAGTCAATCTTTTGGACTGACAGCACCACTGTATTAAGATACATTGAAAATGAAAGAGATTGCTACAAAACTTTTGTTGCCAATAGAATCGCAATAAGAGAGCACTCTCAACGCTCGCAATAGAGGTATGTTGCATCTGCACAAAATCCTGCGGATCAGGCATCAAGAGGATCGACAATAGAAAACTTCATCAAAGTAAGATTTGGATTTAAAGCTCACATTTCCTGCTACAGCCAGAACACAAATGCCCTAAGAGACCGGGTTAAGCGGACCTGTCTATTAACAATGATCCGGAGATCAAAAGGTGTGTAGTAAATTTTTACAAGTGTAGAAGAAAAAACTCAATCAGTAAAAAGACTTGTGGAGTACTACTCAGAATGGTTCAATTTAAAGAAAGAAGTAGTGTGGTTCCTTAGGTTCAAATAAGTGCTACTGCCTCTGAAAGAAGAGAGAAAGGTGATCCAAATTAAAGTCAGTCAATCTGGGCACAGTCCAGAAAGACTAAAAAACACTAATCACAGAACATATGAGGGAATACAAAATCAACAATGAGGCTGAAGCCACGGTCTCTGAAAGACTTGTTTAAATGAAACTATTCGCCTCGGTCAATTACAAGCTTACCCAGAGGAGGTTAAAGTAAAATCAACAAACTAGACCCAGTCTTGCAAGAATACTGAGAGTTGGAGGAAGACTCAGTAAATCTGCTATGCCAAAAGAGGCAAAACACCCTGCAATCATTCTTAAGAATTCACATAATGCAACTCTCATTATGCGACACATTCACAAACAGCATGGACATTGTGGACGTAACTACATGCTTACACATTTACGTCAGAAATATTGGATCCCACAAGCCAATTCAGCTCTTAGAAAGATTTTTGTCAAAGCGTATTACATGCAGAAGATACAATGCACAAATAGGTGAGCAAAAGATGGCAGATTTGCTAGAAGATAATCAACTCGAACATTGGTAAAGGGTGGTTGGTTTGGGAGTAGACTATTTTGTCCCATACCTGGTGAAAATGTATGGGCTAATTTTTACTTGCCTAACAGCTAGAGCAATACATTTAGAAATTGCATATACTTTATACACTGATTCTTGTATCCAAGCCTTACACCGATTTATTTGTAAAAGAGGACAAGTTAAAATCTTGTGCTCAAATAATGGAACAAACTTTATTGGAGCATAAAGAGAGCTACAAGAAGCAACTAAAACTGTTGAACAAGTAAAAATTTGCAATGCCATGATGAAGAATGAAACTGAATGGAAATTTAATCCATCAATGGCCTCTCACCAAGGTGGAGTTGTGGGAAAGACAATAAGAAAGCATAAGAATGGTCCTGAATTCAGTACTTAACCAAAAAATTCTAGATGATGAATGTATCCACACAATGATGAGCAAAGCAGACTACATCCTAAACAAAAGACCCCTCACAAAGGTATCAGATGGATCCTCTGGCACCCAATCACATGTTACTACTCAAGACAAAACCCAGCCTTACCCCAGGACTTTTTCAGAAAATGAACAGTACAGTGGAACCTCGGTTCACAACCATAATTCGTTCCAGAACTTTGGTCGTAAACCGAGTTGGTCGTGAACCGAAGCAGTTTCCCCCATAGGATTGTATGTAAATACAATTAATCCATTCCAGACCGTACAAACTGTATGTAAATATGTAAAAATATGTAAAGATTAAGCACAAATATAGTTAATTACACCATAGAATCCACAGTGTAATAGTAAACTAATGTAAAAACATTGAATAACACTGACACAAAACACTCAGGCTCCCTGATCAGCTACAGGAGCTGGCTCGCTCACGCGCTCGCTCTCTGTAGCACACACACCACCAAAGCCCCTCCCTATCTCAGCTACAGGAGCAGGCTGGCTCACGAACTCTCTCTCTCTCTGTGTAGCGCCAGCTCACAAACACACACACACACACACACACACACACACACACACCTATCCATCCCCCCAATCCCTTCCCTGTCAGATGCCCGGCTCTCTAATCTCTCTGTAGCACGTGCTCGCGCAGCATTTTTTTTAAAATGACTTTTAAACACAGCAGAAAAATCCGCTTGCAAAACCAACTCACAAGCAAACAAAAAGTAAGATTGCAGGAGATCACGCTATTAAACCTAAAGCCTGATCGCTGTAAACAATGTTTTTAAAATGAGTTTTAAGCACAGCAGAAAAAAAAAACATTGCAAAAATCCAAACTTCATTTAAAAACCAACTTGCAAGCAACCAAAAAAGTAACATTGCAACAAATCACACGATGAAGTCCTCCATGTAAACAATTTTTAATGAGTTTTAAGCACAAGGAAAAAAGCTTAACATTTGAAAAGAGAAATGTAACATCGCACCTAATCGCTATGAAAAACTCCATCTGTAAACCTTTCATGAGTTTTAAGCACAAGGAAAAAGCGAACATTTGAAAAAGAGAAAAATAACATTGCAACAAATCGCATTATGAACTAAAAAAATTACTTTTGAAAAATCCGTAATACAAAAACCACCAAGAAAACTAACCTTGCATGAAACGAGTTCTGGCATGAAGTGTTTTCCTTCAGGTGTTTTCTCTCTTGTGATTTCTTGGGTTTCTGGTGCTTTTAGCTGTTTAGCTGGTGGGAGTGAAAGCCTCATGCAGCCATTCCAAAAAGAACGTTCTTGTGACCCTCCACATTACTGGCAGTCTGGCTTTGTTTACATTATGCTGCTTGAAAGCACGAGGGTTCTCCGATTGGTAAATGAGTAAACTGGTAAACAGTTTTTCCACCTTTTGTAATTTCTTTCTTTACTTCGATTTCAATTTTCTTCAAAACTTTCTTCTGACCACTCTCCACTTGCTTAGAAGCCATAGTTAACTGCAAAAGCACACGAAATACTGTAGAGCACAAAGAGAGTGCACGTCTTATTGAAAACAATGAACAAGGAGCGGCTTTGCTTAAATGAAAAAGCATGGCAGCTCTTTCTCTCTCAGGCTGCCTGTGGGGAGGGGGATGGTTTCGCTTGCACTACAGCCTACAGATAGGCAGGCAAACACGTGCAGCAATCTCCTCCTCCCTCCCTAGCAGGCACGTGCTCGCTCTTCTCTCTCTCTCTCTCTCTCTTTCAGCTCAGCTTGCAGGCAGGCAAGGGAACCTGGCTTGTTCGTATACCGAGTGTGTGGTTGTGAACCGAGGCAAAGTTTGGCGATCTTTTTGGTCGTGAACCGAGTTGTACGTGAACCGGGACGTTCGTGAACCGAGGTTCCACTGTATATCCAAAGGCGTTGGAAACAAGTACAATACCTCTCTGATTTGTTTTGGAAAAGATGGACTAGAGTATTTACTTCAGGAACGTCAGAAATGGCTCACACCAAAAAGAAACTTAGAACCTGGTGACGTTGTTCTCATTGTAGATCAATCAGCACCCCATAGTTCCTGGGTAATGGGGTAAGTCATCAAGAAAATACCAGATGCAAAAGGAGCAGTAAGAAGAGTTAGTGTGCAGACCAAAACCAGCACAAAGTACAGACCTGTGAACAAACTGTGCCTGCTCCAGGAAGCAGCAAAAGATTGAAATTATCAATTTTACTTTTGGCATGCTTAATTAGCAAATTGTGTTTGTGCTTTTACAGTAGAAGTTAAGTTTTAAGTTTTAGAAGTTTGGTTTAAAGTAGTTAAGGCTCTTACTAAGTAATGTTAAAGTAACCGATTTCTGCCCTAGCATAAACAATTAGGGGCCAGATGTGCAGGAGTCATTTGCTAGTTACTTAAGTTATATAAATGTTTTACTAAATATTAGTACATAATCTATGGGAGATTCCGATAACCCTCATAAGTTGAATTGAATTGGTATATTCTAACTATTTCTAGCTTCTCTGACTAAATTTTATTCTCAGTTAGTGATCAACCTTGCCATGTGTAAGACGTAGAGGGCACATGGTTTTAAACTGTGCCTTACGTGCATGTTTTAATAATAATACTACATTTTATTTATTCATAGGCACCTTTCTAAACACTCAAGGACACCGAATAGATAAAAAGCAAATAATAAAACAAAACACAAAAATTTAAATCTGACAGAGCAATCGTAATCAAAGAGAAAAAGCAGTCAAACAAATGAGTTTTAAATTTACATTTGAAAAGTGAGAATGATTCAGTATTTCTAAGTTCACATGGTAGTGAATTCCAGAGCTCGAGAGCAGAGCAACTGAATTCATGTGTATCAGGTCCAAAGCTCAAGTCAAAAAGGCTATTTTTTAAATAAATAGTTGCCATACTCGCGGCTTAGAGAGGGGGCGTGGTACTGAGCCCGGAGTGGTTCCAGAGTGATTCGTGATGCAGACGGTCCTCGCTTAAGTGCACAGGTGAGGAGTCGTCCACATCCATAATTGTTGCCAGGAGCTGCCGATTGCCACACCTGATCTACATCCATGGATTATATAATAGAAGTGCGAGGCGGATGAGAGGGAAGAGATGAAGAAAAAAGAAAAAAAAAAAAAAGAGGAGGAGGAGAAAAGAGAGAGAAAGAATGGGAGGTTAATGGGGAGGGAAGCAGGAAGGTGAAAGCCAGTTGCAGGAGAGCCAGAACGAGAGCAGGCTCATTGGAGAGCCCGTGTGAGGTGTTTGGCCAGCACCTGAGGGCCAACAGTAGTGGTTGTTCCTGCTGAGCGCTTGTTTGGAGCAGGAGTGACCGGGAGAAGGTTGGCTAGTTGCCGTTGAAGGAAGGAGAGTTGAGAAGGTTTTGGGCGTGTTGAACCCCAGCGTGAGCGCCCTGGCCGCTGGGGAAGGAACCCAAGTCTCGGCCTGGCTAGAGTCTGACATAGCCAGGGATCAGAGGGCTACCGGACCAGTACTGAAGAGATCTGCATTTGCTGGTAGGGTGACTCCCCTGTTGCAGGGCCCAATTGGGAGAAGCAGGGGAGCCGCCAGTAGAACAACGTACCTGGCTTTAGTTTTAAAGAGACTAATTCCAGACGTTATTTTAACCTTGGTTTTAAAAGGATTTTTTCTATTGTGTTTTAACCTCCATTATTTCACCTGTTTTTATTGGATTATTTATTTGAAGATTTTTGAAGCACTGCACGATTTATTTGAACCCTGTTTTGATTTTGTTGATTTTTAAAATAAAAGCACTTTGCACTTTTTGCACAATCCCCTTGCTTTGTTGTGTCTCACCGTCCAGTTCATCTGTGACATTACCGATAGTGTCGGGTTCAAGAGCTCCCAGAAGCTGGATGGAAGCATGGAGCAGAACCTGCATCGTTACAGAACCGTATGTTCAAAGCATACAGAAGAAAACGTAAAGCATCTTTAAGTATAGAAACAACTAAAGTTTTACACAAACATTTTTTGCCTTTTATTCTATATGTGTAACAATGTTTTTCTTTATTCTTGTGTGGATTGTTTGCTTTCAATTTTCACTAAATATTTTAAAACAAACAGATTTCTTTCTGGACGTGTTTTACTTATGCTTGAATTCACCTTACACTCCTGCGGCTACACTGACTGTTCAGAAAAACTCCTGTGCTTGTCATGTGCTGCTCAATCTTATCCTTAATAATTCCTTCAATTAATTTTCCTGTGATGCATGTAATTCCTTGGATCTGCTCGGTCACCCTTTTTATACAATGGGATAGAGAAGTCTTCAACCCTCTATGATGCCAATCACCCATTCTGTTCTCAAAGCATTGCTAAAAGACTTTAAAGCAATTTTAATTTTTTATTGTGAAAGAAAACTTGGCAGATTAGATTTTAAACAAGCACCAGAACCAATCTTGAGTAATTTCCTTTCAAAATCAATTGTAGAGGAAGCTACAGTTTTATATCTTAACTAGCCAACCCGCGGCGTAGCATACCTCGCATAATCAGGCCGCTTTTTAAATGATTTTTTAAGTACAGAGGAAAAAATAAACATTTGAAAAATCCGTAATTTAATAAACCACCAAGAAAAGTAACATTGCAACAATGCACGCTACGAAGCAACATACAATTGTCCGTGACTGGAAACCGGAGGTGCGCCTTCTCCTTCCAAAGCGAAGGACGTGGTTGAATGGCGCTCGTTCAGTACGCACTGCCCGCTTATGTGCCCGCCCCCAACTCCCTACCTCAGTCGCTTTTGTCTGTGTACAGTCCACACGCACCTGTGAGTCACGTTGACTGTTAATTTTCCAAACACCGCCTCAGTCGGTTTCCACGTCGACTTTTCATTGTTCTTTGCAGTTCTGGGTGCTTTTTTATATATAATCCACCAAGTCACTCGACCGGGGGGGGAGGGGGGGTTACAAAGGGCAGGAACGTAATCAGTGCGAGCGTATGACCCGCACGTACTGGGAATTTCTCATTCGTGGGGAACAATTGCAAGCCACGGTCTGCATCACGAATGGGGTTCAACGGCTTACCCACGCCGGGTAGACACACGTTGATCCATTCAGTGTAGCGCGCGTGCAGTACCGGACATAGAAGTGCATCACAGACCTGTTAATGCTCAATCTCACGTGGCTGAAAGCCACTTGTCCCTCTAAGAATTTGGACGCCGACCGCTGTTGGGTCGTGTAACTATTTAGCAGGCGGAGTCTCGTTCGCTTTCGGAAATAAGCATCCAAATCACTCCACTAAGTAAGAACTGCCATGCACCACCACCCACAGAATCGAGAAAGAGCTGTCAATCCTCTCCTTGTCCGGGCCGGGTGAGGTTTCCTGTGTTGAGTCAAATGAAGCGAAAGGCTCCACATCTGGTGGTGCCCTTCCATCAATTCCTTTAAGTTTCAGCTTTGTAACCATACTCCCCCCCACTGAACCCAAAGAGTTTGGTTACCTGGTTGGCTGCCCGGCGGGTCATGGGAATGACGCCGCCGGATCGCCTGTTGCGGGGCATGCATTGGTGAATCAGGTGAGACGGTAATGAAACAGAGGCACAGGGCTTATTGGTTTTTAAACACTGCTTTCTTCATTGGGTTTTAACCAATGCACGGAACGAACCAACACACAATCGTCTGTGCGGCACACAGGCGCGGAGGGTGGAACGGGAGGAGAGGAGGACGACATCCACTCCGCTCCCTCCGTCATGCTAGTCTGCTGATTTCTCGTTCAGTATACACTGCCTGCTCAAGTGCCCACCTCCAACTCGTCACTCGAGACGTTGTCGTCTTTGTACAGTGCAGATGCACCTGTGAGGCTAGGGTTGCCACCCGTCATTTAAAATAACGGAATCTTCCCGTATTTGAGAATGAAATTGCGCGTGCCGTGGTCTTGGCCCCCAAGGGATGTAGCCCCCGCTGCAGTATGCATCCCTTATTTGTTTGTATTAAAAGTGGTAACCCTACCTGTGACTCACTTAAGACTTTTCATTGCTCTGTGCGGTTTTGGCTGCCTTTCTATATATAATCCACCAAGACACCCGACCACGGAGGGGGTGTGTGTACAAAGTGCAGGAGCATCTAAGAAGACGCATGTTTGTCGCGGATGCGAATTGCTGTATGTAGCGTGTAAAACAGTTTGCTATGAGCAACAGTTTCATCAATGACATTTCTCCAAAACCCGACTGACAGAAACAAACAGTTACCTGAAGCAGGAATTTCTATAACATTGAAAGAAGTGTTG
Source organism: Polypterus senegalus (assembly GCF_016835505.1). Lineage (NCBI taxonomy): Eukaryota > Metazoa > Chordata > Cladistia > Polypteriformes > Polypteridae > Polypterus > Polypterus senegalus. Next base: position 101,041,493 of record NC_053166.1, read on the forward strand.
TTTCCATGAAATACATTTGAAGCGGTAGCCATGGAGGGCAAAAGAATAGTCAACGTGGCTCACAGCTGGGTTTGGACCGCAGCACAGACCAAAGCGAGTGAGTATGTGTTTGATGAGCTGTTTGATTTGGCGGGCAGTGGTCTGAGGTGCGCTCCTGAGCACGCGGGAGGAGGGTAGAGTTTGTGGGCGGGCTTCGTTGTTCCTTTCGCATGGTTTTTCATGGTGGACGCGGTTGGTGTCGAAACCAAAAAGAATAATGAAAAGTCAACGTGGCTTAGACGTGCATGTGGACTCCTTGCACAGACGAAAGGGGCTAACTGGGTGGTCGGTGAGTTTTTAAGGCCAGGGCACATGGGTAGGCAGTGTGAATGCGTAGAGAGCGAGGGAAGATGCGGGCCGGTGAAAAAGGAGTGTTGGTGGGCAGGAAAACGACTTCCGTGTTCCTGCAGGAGCATCTAAGAAGACGCATGTTTGTCGCGGATGCGAATTGCTGTATGTAGTGTGTAAAACAGTTTGCTATGGTGCAAGCGGTCATGCGTTGTAACCGAAAACTCGTAGACTGCTTACTTCATTGTGTTTTAACCTCAGTTGTAAAGGAATGTTTTAAGGATCCCATGGGATACCCCTCGCAAACCGTTTCACACGCTGCATATGGCGATTCACCTCCGCGAGAAACATGCCTCTATGAACAGTCAACGTAGCTCGGAGGTGCATGACATGAACATGGCATTAACCTGACCTGCACCGCATGTGGCCTCCACGACAGACGAATATAAATGACGCCACTTTTTCTGTGTCCTCGCGTCCGACTTGGTGGGCGTGGCCCTGCGAAGTTGTCGCCATATCCAATGGTCTTGGAGTTGGTGGGTGGCTCCTTCCTGCGCGCCATAGGTGTCTCACTTGTCGGCGGCTTAGTGAATCCACGCCCCTTCCGCGTGCTTTTCATGGTTGTCTTACCTTAGTGAATTATATATACAGATTTTTAAACAAGAATACAAGAAAAGTTAACTAGCCATCATTTTAGAAATACATCAGATAAGATAACCAGTCTCACTTTGAAAATAGGCCCTAGGCTTTCAAAGTAAAAAATACAGCATAGAACAGAACAAAGTGCTTCAAATAAGAACATGCCAGCAAGTATGGCAATAGGGAAAACCAGTGTAAGCAAAAGAGAACACAGTAAAAACTTTGTTTTTGATGGAATAAGTCTAACCAATCTATAATTTAAAAAAAACAGAAAAGCGTACAACAATAAAGAAATAAATAACTTTTTTCTGGAGGCTTATTCTTTTCTATTTTTTAAGCATGATGGGGAGGCTTTTCTTAACGAACAAGAGCATCTCTGCCTTGTCGCAGAAAATTCTGTTTCTCTTTTCATTAATCACATTAGAAGCCAAACTGAATAATCTGTCGCTGTCCACTCTAGTACATGGGGCTGAGAGGAACTTGCGTGCTACTTTGGCAATGGTAGGAAACCGACTCCAGTTGTTGTTCCAGTATTTCAGTGGATTTTCATTCCTCGGGACTGGTGCTTCAGAAATGAATCCCTGCACCTGCTGAGTAGCATGCATACATTTACAGTATTATATTCTGCGTCATCTTTCATATCTAAAAAGATAGATCTGCATTTTGGCTTTTACCGGGGCTGTCAGATTAAGATTAGAATCCTTACAATAAAAATAAGTATATAGCATTTGAATTGAATGCATGTCTGTATTGTAATTTGCTGTTTTTTGAAATATTTTATTATTAATATTTTGCTTTTCATTGTAGATCATGATCTGCTTACAAGTTGCTCATTATTGCTTAAGAGACTCAGGTGAAAATAGTGGCTTCCATGAATGTGATTGGCTCTCACACAAAAAGCAACATAAGACACACACCGCACTGACACTTTCTAAAGACAATGTTCAAAAGAAAAACAAACAAAATTGTCAGTGATTGCTTAAACAAAGTAAATGCAGTAATTTTTTTTTCCCCTTATATCCCTGTGCCTAATTTTTTACAGTAAATAAGCTGAAGCACTGTGACCCTTTAAGTGTTTAACAAATGAAACAAGTGTATTAAACGTGTTACTTTGTTCAGGTCTTTTAAGTATTTTGTGTATTATAATCAATTATTAGAAGACAGCATTTTTCAGAGTAACAAAAAAATGTAAAATGAGTTTGTGTTTATTTATGAAACAATTTAGTTAACACGCACGGAACAAAAATATGAAGCAAAGAAGCATAGGCTAAAGTTGGCTCAGTCGCTTGATGAAAACTAGCGATCTTTAAAATGGGTGTGTTTAACACAGAAGATGCCGACCGTTTAACTAATGACTAAACAATATGGGTTAACAATTTAGAAACGTACAGGCTGATCCTAAAAAGTTACGTGCAAAAAAATCGATCTGTAAAATCCCAAAGTAGTGTCCAGTAACATGAAGCCAAAGTTCGTGCGAGGCAAAACCAACGTACCGCTCTTTTACATTCGATTACCGTTTTTAGATTTTTTATACATTCGAATTGTTAGAATAGTGATATTCTATCCGACAGCCCTAGTTATTTACTTAAAAGAATGTTGTAAAGAGCTCCACAGAGCTGCTTTTTTTATTTAAACTCACCTCCGTTGTCATCTGGCTGTTTTCCCGGGGCATGTGTTCTCTTCAAGAATTTCGTTGTACATTTCAAAGAGCGTGCATGCCACCTCGCCATTTATCTTGGCCCTTTTCTGTTGTGGACCATCTATATGTGATTCACTCGTTTGCATTTCGTTCGATGCAAGTTCCATCTAAGCTTGCAAAATTTTTAGTGCCAGTGATTTTACAACTGCATCGAAATAGCGGTCTTTGTATCTCAGGTCTACAACAGTGGCAACACAGTACATGGATTCTGTGTTAATATCAATGAAACGATTGTTTACAGCATCCAAGAGAGCGCTTTTACTGGTTTTGACTCCGAAGTCAGTACGAGCGCTTTTAATCCGCAGTTGTTATAAAGCATTAACTGACGGAATAAAGTTAGAAGCCAAGGCTTCAGAATGGAAATTTCTTTTGTCAGTTGTTGAAATGGTGCAAGGAGTGTGATTATGTTCTCAATCAAACCCCACTGATTAGGCGTTAGTGTTGCAGGTAATTCAAAATCTGAGGCATAAGCCCCAAAGGCTCTTTTCTGCTCCAGCAAGCTTTGCAGCATATACAGTGGGATGCAAAAGTTTAGGCAACCTTGTTAATAGTCATTATTTTCCTGTATAAATCGTTGGTTGTTACGATAAAAAATGTCAGTTAAATATAGCATATAGGAGACACACACAGTGATATTTGAGAAGTGAAATGAAGTTTATTGGATTTACAGAAAGTGTGCAATAATTGTTCAAACAAAATCAGGCAGGTGCATAAATTTGGGCACCACAAAAAAGAAATGAAATCAATATTTAGTAGATCTGCCTTTTGCAGAAATTACAGCCTCTAAACACTTCCTGTAGGTTCCAATGAGAGTCTGGATTGTGGTTGAAGGTATTTTGGACCATTCCTCTTTACAAAACATCTCTAGTTCATTCAGGTTTGGTGGCTTCTGAGCATGGACAGCTCTCTTTAATTCACACCACAGATTTTCAATTATATTCAGGTCTGGGGACTGAGATGGCCATTCCAGAACGTTGTACTTGTTCCTATGCATTAATGCCTTAGTGGACTTTGAGCAGTGTTTCGGGTCATTGTCTTGTTGAAAGATCCAGCCCCGGCGCAGCTTCAGCTTTGTCACCGATTCCTGTACATTGGTCTCCAGAATCTACTGATACTGAGTGGAATCCATGCGTCCCTCAACTTTGACAAGATTCCCAGTCCCTGCACTGGCCACACAGCATGATGGAACCACCACCATATTTTACTGTAGGTAGCAGGTGTTTTTCTTGGAATGCTGTGTTCTTTTTCCTCCATGCATAACGCCCCTTGTTATGCCCAAATAACTCAATTTTAGTTTCATCAGTCCACAGCACCTTATTCCAAAATGAAGCTGGCTTGTCCAAATGTGCTTGAGCATACCTCAAGCGGCTCTGTTTGTGCTGTGGGCAGAGAAAAGGCTTCCTCTGCATCACTCTCACATACAGCATCTCCTTGTGTAAAGTGCGCCGAATGGTTGAACGATGCACAGTGACTCCATCTGCTACAAGATGATGTTGTAGGTCTTTGGTGCTGGTCTGTGGGTTGACTCTGACTGTTCTCACCATTCGTCGCTTCTGTCTATCCGAAATCTTTCTTGGTCTGCCACTTCGAGCCTTAACTTGAACTGAGCCTGTGGTCTTCCATTTCCTCAATATGTTCCTAACTGTGGAAACAGACAGCTTAAATCTCTGGGACAGCTTTTTTTATCCTTCTCCTAAACCATGATGGTGAACAATCTTTGTCTTCGGGTCATTTGAGAGTTGTTTTGTGACCCCCATGTCACAAGAGAGACATTTTCTCTTCAGAGAAAATTAAAGGAGGAGGGAAACTTACAATTGACCCCCTTAAATACTCTTTCTCATTATAGGATTCACCTGTGTATGTAAGTCAGGTGTCACCGAGCTTTCCAAGCCAATTTGAGTTCCAATAATTAGTTCTAAAAGTTTTGGAATCAATAAAATGACAACGGTGCCCAAATTTATGCACCTGCCTGATTTTGTCTGAACAATTATTGCACACTTTCTGTAAATCCAATAAACTTCATTTCATTTCTCAAATATCACGGTGTGTGTCTCCTATCTATAATAATAAAAGGCAAAGCCCTCACTCACTCACTCACTGACTCATCACTAATTCTCCAACTTCCCGTGTGGGTGGAAGGCTGAAATTTGGCAGGTTCATTCCTTACAGCTTCCTTACAAAAGTTGGGCAGGTTTTATATCGAAATTCTATGCGTAATGGTCATAACTGGAAGCAGTTTTCTCCATTTACTGTAATGGAGATGAGCTTCAACGCGTTGGGGGCGGAGTTTCGTGTGACATCATCACGCCTCCCACGTAATCACGCAGTACATAGAAAACCAGTAAGACCTCAAAAAAGCGCTGAAGAAAACATGCATTATATAATTGAGAAGGCAGCGAAACAATAAGAAGCGAGCGAGTGACATATACAACCATATTCATGAGTTCTGCTACTTCGGAAACAAAGCATGATGTAAACCTACACTTTAAATTAAGTTCATAGACAGGCTGCCACTGGCATTTGTAATTTAGTGCCTGCCCATATAAGGCCGTCCGTCAGCGGCAATCCAATAGCAAACTGCCACGGGTAAATATTCACGGGTGAAGGACTGTGCTTATGGAGAGGAAGATGAGATGGTCAGGGTGGTGTTTGACACAAACTCAGCGAAACTGCAAGAGAAAGTTTTAAGTGCCAGGACTAAGGTAACATTAAATACAGCCATGGACATAGCAGGAGATGGCACCAGCACAGCTGGGAACCTTCGATGCATGTACACCGAGTGGCTCACGTGAACTGACGCGAGTGCACAGATAAAAGCAACAGTTCCAAAGAGCTGAACAAAAACCGAATTACACAATTGAAAAGGCAGCAAAAAATATGAAGCGTCTCATACATACAAGCATATTCATAAATCCAACTACTGCGGAAGCAAAGCACACGTTGGAAAAAGTCAATGTCCCGCTAAAGGAAGACAGTGTAAAAAAAACCCGTGCATGCAGTGTGTCAGGTCTCAGATAAAGAAGAAGACGAACTGTTTATTGATGCAGTAAGAAACGAATCGATGAATGAAACCTGTCATCTTTACAACGATTGACAAACACGGAATGTAACTTGAACACAACACATCCTACAAATACGAACCTGATTGAATGAAATAATGATAATCAAATCCTTGATGACAGCAACACTCAATAACACTCAAAAAAACAATTACTGTATATTGACAGTCCTGTTAAGTTATTTTTAAAATGTTCCCTTTTCTTTTTCTAGCTTTTTTAACACACTACTTCTCCGCGGGTATATGTGTGTGTGTGTGTGTGTGTATATATATATACACATATACATATACATATACATATACCTCTATCTATATCTATATATCTATATCTATATATATATATCTCTATATCTCTATATATCCCGATCTACATACTCGAATAATGGATACTTTATTCGCCATCAATGATTGTTTTGGTAAAGCCATACTCAGTGTATTCATTAGATGAACGGTAAAAAGTAAGGCGAGGGAGGATGACTTATTGAGGCATGCAGGCTGTAGTGTTGCGTCAACTCTATCTGAATTGCGCGATCACATTTGAAAAAATATATCTTTTCAAGTTCTATTTAGTCCATATGTGTCAAACTCAAGGGCAGAGGGCCACATCCGCCCCGTGTAATTATATCCGGCCCGCAAGATCATTTTATATACTGTATTATTGTTATTAAAGCCCGGTATATGAAGCGCTGGTAACACAATAAACTACAGATCCCATAATGCAGCGCTTCAGCTGCCTTGCCGAACACTTACCGCGTTAATCAAGTCTACCTTATGATGCTGCAAGTTATTGCAAAGCTAGCTCACACGATGCTGAAGAGAAAAGTTGATTCTGAAAATAGAGCCTTTAAAAACCGATGGGAGGCTGAGTATATGTTTACTGAACCCGTGTGTCTCATTTGTGGAGCTAATGTGGCTGTAATTACAGAATTTAATCTAAGACGGCACTACGAGACAAAACATCAGGGTAACCTGAATGCAATTCAGAAGATACAGAAAACAGCATAATTAAATAAGAATCTGACACTTCAGCGGACGTTTTAACCGTGCACAATCACAAAGTGATTTCAAGTGAAGCTGCTTTTATGGGAGACACAAATGCACCAGTTCACCTTGCCCCACTTTCCCTGTTGCCCAGTAATGTTAAACCAAGTCGTCACTACGGTGTTCCCAAATACGCACTTTGCTGATAAACTGAGCGCATTGCGCACTGAGTTTGACGGCGCTTTGGTGACTTTGAAGAACAAAAAAAGTCCATCTACATGCGGCTCGAACCTTGTGCATGTTTGATAGCACATATCTGTGTGAGAAGCTCTTCTCAGTGATAAAGACTAACAAAACAGCACACAGGAGTCGCCTAACTGATGAGCACCTGCAATCCATCCTGAGAATCTCCACAACACAGAACCTCACACCAAACAGAAACGAACTTGTTGCCAAAAAAGATGCCAGGCGTCCAGCTCTAAAATGACATATGAGCAAAGACAACTGAATGATTTGATTTGTTATTGCTGAAAGGAACACATTTTATTTATATTTCCAGGTTTTGTTATGCAGCATGTTCATATTTGAATTTGTATAATTTTGACAGGATATATTTTTATGGAGAGCAAAATCTTTTGGGATATTTAAAATTTAAGTTTATTTTTTATGTAAAATTACATAAGAGTAAAGAAATTTGAATCTTTGTTCTTTTAATGTTTACTTTATTTCTAACTTGTATAATTTAGACAGGATATATTTTTATGGAGAGCAAAATATTATAAGTTGTTTAAGGTTTGAGTTGATTTATTCAGGAATAATATTCCTGTCTGTTTTTACCATTCCTACCAAAGATATTTCTGTCGACTAAATAAAAATTCCTTCTATTTAAAATTTAAATAGAACTTGAACAAATACGATAGTTCATAATATCCACGCAGACTTGCACGTAAGAGCGGGTGTCATCCGTTTTAACAAACAGCGTATTGTACTGATACGAAATAGCTGTGTGTGTATATATGTAGATTTGTATGTATATGTGTGTGTATGCAACGTTGCGTGCATTGTCTCGTAATACTACATGAACATTCTCTTTGGGTATTTTTCATGTTTCAAACATTCTTTTAAACGCCATGTGTGATCCAGAGCATTATTGAGCGTGCAAGATTGCTTTCTGCAATTCAAACTTGCGGTCGATCTACTCAGTAGTTAAACTAAGCATATTAATAGCACTCGTATCAGATGTCCATATATCAGTGGTAAAGCTTATGGCTGTGTCATCTTTAGCAAGGAGTTTGTGGACATGACTTTCCACAATCTTATGTAACTCTGGAAGCGCTATGTCAGAAAAATAACGGCGACTGGGTATCTGGTAACGAGGCCAGAGCAATAAATTCCATTACTTCTGCAGTAATTGTTTGAGCTTTAGGGTTATCTTTATCACATATCTTTGATTTCTCAAGTAACTGATCAACGCATTGAGCTACTGTAGTTTTTGATTTTGTGCGCGGTGGCGCAGGATTCTCCTCTTTTGCTCTAAGGAATTCTGTATATTTGTCAGGATGGCGTGCCTTCAAGTGTGTAATTAAGTTGGTGGTATTGAAATTTCGCACTTTGGTCCCTCCACACAAAACATTAGTCGAACAAGTGTTGCAAATGGCATATTTTATGTTGCTCTCACTTTAAAAAAAACTTTCACACTGCAGACATTTTCGCACAGTAGCCCACAAACGTCTGGCACATCCGGAACACAGTGAATGCGTCATCAATATCGGTTCGAATTATCGGTCCAATTTAGTCATCGGTCCGATGCCGATAAAATTATTTTAACCCATTATCTGCCCATAAAGATATAAATCCGATATTATCGTGCATCCCTAGTTTGGACCTCAGCACCTATATTTTCCAAACACAAGAACAGTATTTTTGCAAAATTTAGATGTGAAATTATATAGTTATCAGAAAGTACATAACCAGCCATACATTCACATTACTTAAATATTTGATTTATCTTATGGAAACATCTAGCATTTATTTAACAGGTTCAAAATCTTAACTTATTGTTTCTAAAGGAGCCAAGCAACAAGAAAGTTAAACCATTCTCTAAGGGAACAGGCCTAGCAAGTTTAATGGGACCAGTGAAATCCACGTCACTCAAGAGGATTGGACAATCTATTCAGGTATGATTAACCTTTGTGCATTAATTATGCATGCCTTCCTCCAGGCATTGACAAGTCTAGAGTTTATCAATTCTTTGAGACTTCTTTCTAGTGCATCCTCATTCAGGAAGCTTAAAAACCTTTGAAAAGGTTTGAGACTTGAAGAGCAGATGATCTTCTTGTACAGTGCAGCATACTAAGTATGGGCTCAGAGCACTTATTTATATTTACAGATATAATATGACAAACTGTAAGTTGGAAGCCTGTCTTTCATTGAGTTCTTTATTTTCATTATATATATTTCCCTTTGGAAAGTGTGGACTATGTTTTAAATTATATTATAGATTAAATATACCCTACACTGATATTCATTAAAAACATCAAAAAACACCGTGCAATAATCCCCACTGACCTACAGGAAATTCATTGATCCATTGCAAGGTTACCAGAAGCCATAGTCTATCTAGATACATGCAGGTGTAAAACAGAAATAACCCCTGGATAGAATGTCAGCCCTTCACATTGTACATTCATTTAGGGACTAATCCTCACTCATATGTCAATAAATAACAAGAAACATGGGATTGTAAAGAGCCAGAGTCTATTTCTGCAGCATTCAGCACAAGGCAAGAAGCAAAGTTGGAGACAATGCCAGGGTTCCCTCAATACACACTCATATCTATGACATAACTTAAGTGTAACATTTTGCTTCAAGCATGAATTCTCATGTGACAATACAATTACTACTACAACAATGACTGCAGGGACACTTTAAAAATCTTCAATCAAACTAACAAGCATCACTCTGGGATAAAACCTGGGGAAAATACAGAGACCGAGAATATAGAAACTCTTTATAAACTTTGACTGTGCTGGAAACCAAACACAAGTCTCTGGAGAATCTTTGACCAGTATGCCACTGATCCACCTAGAAATGTGCATATAAATGCATACTTGTTTTGGGGTGCCATTTGTAAAATGGTATACTTGTAAATGTAAATTATTTTACAAAACATGCCAAATGTAAAAATTCTCTTTTTCCCCCCAATGTGTTCATTTTTGATCTGTAAAATGTAAAAAGACTTGTTTAAATTGCAAATTCTTAACCTAAGTGGTACATGCCCCTACTAAATCGTAACTATCTTACTTAAAGGTTAAGTATCCAATTTAAATGCAAGTGCAATATTTAACCATTTAAGTGGGGATTTACTATTTAGCTGGGGTATTTTCCATTTAGATTAAATATTTGCCATTTAACGATGCAAGTTCACATTTTACGTATCAAAAATCCACATATTTGAGAAAAAGAGAATTTATTGTTGGCATGCTTTAAATGTACAAGAAACGATGGTAGAAAACTAAGTGCACCATTTTACAAACACCACCCCATATACTTAGTGTACTTCCAAAAAAAAAACAACTATTTGCAGATTAGAATTTGCAATGATCCACAGGGTAATGGATGGTTCTCCTATTGTTTTATGCTGCTTTCACAATCTAGATGCAATGCTTGGCTAGAGATGGAAACAGAGTGAATTCTTGGACTGAGATGTACAGTTTAATAATTGTGACAGAGGGCTTTATGCTTTTTTCTACAAGGATTTTGCTTGATTCCGTACTCATGAGAGTAATGACCCTATAAATATACACATGTGACAGTACATCAACTACTTCTACTTTTATGAATAAAAAATTGCTAAGCTGGAAAGAAGGGCACAACAAAGTATAACAAGACACAGAGAGGATGGGATGTAGGGAGGTTGGACAGAGAGAAGCATTTGATGGCAAGGATGTGAAAATGACAGGAATGAAATATGCTGTAAATATACTAAATGCTTTGAATGGGTTACAGGCTTTGGCACATGGAGTAGAGAAAGTGAAGGGCAATCTGGATGGCTTTGTGATTACTATAAAACCATTAAGTATCTTCCTCCTATTCCCTTAAACTATTTAATCTAATTCATTATTATGGGGGACCAGAACTTATCTTAAGACCATAGGGTGCAAGGTAAGATGCCAGCCTAAGAAAACATGCTGATACAAAAACACACTCAAGATTTTCCAATCATACCATACTGCATGTTTTCTGGAGTGAAGGAAAACTGTAGTAAAGTGACTGGTTTTCTAGTAATAAATTCTTTATATGTAGCAAATTACAAACCTTAGCTGTAGACCGAATTAGGAACTGTTTAAAAAGGTATAGATAATTGTGAATCTATTATACACATCAGTTTGAGATGTCACTGCACAGAACCCATTCTTTTGGCATCATACACTTCTACAATAACTAGTCATGAAGTTGAGCAACAAAGCTGATGGCTAATGTAATATATTAAGAAAAGAAATCAGTGCAAAGAAGGAGAGTTGGGAATGAGAACGCCAAGCCAGAAAAAGTTCTTCTATTGTGCTGACTTGGAGATGTAATGCTATGGTTAAAATAATTCCATCTAAATAGAATAAATTAAATGATCAAGCTTGAAAGCAATTGAGCTGCCGAACCCTGAAACATCATTCTCATCATTACTAGTTTAACAGCCATTTACTGTGTTGGTCAGCTGCCAGCAAATCTACGCACAGGAGAAATTGTTTTTACTTTCTCATATACGAAGTATAGAGAAGGTATAGTAACCATGAAAAAAAATTCAACCTTGATATTTTGATGAATCTTAACATTATAGACTAACCAGTGTCAAACAATTCTGTTTTTTGGAATACTGTGTGCGTGTGTCTGTGTGTATACACGATAACTCAAAAACACAACTAGATAGATGGATGAAGTTTGGCATGTGGTTGTTACACCATAATTGCAGATCTGTATTAACTTTTGGGCCAAATCCATCACCCGGAAGTGGTACTTTACCTGAACACATACTCAATGTTTTTTTTTTTAATTTATGCTGCAGAGTCCGATTTATTCAAATTCACTTTTATAATAATTGTTCAATATATTATTAATTTGATTTGTTGTTGATAGTTCCTTAATGTACATAATATAAAAATATAATCATTGTCTTGCGGTTTACTCTTCAAATATCCATCCCCATATCGGAGTATACAAGAAAGTTGAGGGGAGACCACTCCCAGTTTTTGAAAATAAAATTCCACTAATCGAGATACTGACTAGGTCATCATACAAGATCAGCATATTGTTACTGACCAATCACTTCTGCTTTAAAAAATTGTTTAACAATGAAGCGATGCAAACAAAGGTAGAGCCTGACAAGTGATGAAAAACTACTAATGGGTTTTTGTATTTACTCCATATTTATTAATTTCTCATTTTTAGTTCATATTCAAAACTCAATACCTGATATTGTGAAAGTAAATCATTAGCAGAATTATATTTTAAAATATCTGTCTTCCTTTTTTCAATGTTTTTCTCTCTCTCAAAATAGATAGTTGAAATATCATATCCTTTTTGTTTTTAACATCAGCCATAACATACATATTGCATACCAGGGATTTTTCCTGCCTTGCATCCAAACCTGCTGCGGTAGGCTGCAGGTTCCCTGCAATTCTAGCCAGGATAAACAGGTTTAGATAATGTATATGTTGTTCTTAATCTCAGATGCTGTCTCTGTTTTGTGCCTGTCCATACTCTTATTCCCTGCTCTTGCACTGCTCATTACGGGTTTACTGTTCATATGGTGGGCTATTCAAGACTCACTACCCCCAACCTTGACACGGCATGCTTGTTGTTCTTTGTTTCCCTTCAATACAGCTAAGTGGGGTCTGCACACTGATTCAAGTATAAGAGCCCTGTTCTTCCTAAGCCCCTGTGATTTTCAAGAAAAAAATATTATAAAAAATTGTGTAAAATCGTTCATATTCAGTGTATAGTTTTGATTATTCTTGTTTATATCAGACAAAAACAAAACCAAACAGTATAGTAAGCTTCCACTAACATTAAACTTATATCCAAATCTGTTAAGTGTACAGTTCTGTCTGATTGTGACACAAAACTAGGCGCTCCATGCCATAATTACTAAAGAGCTAGAGATATACAATATTAATTATATAAATATATAAGAAATGTCTGTGAAATAAAAACTAAAAATACATGAAGGAAAACTAAAACTAAAACTAATTTCCAAGTAAGGTCACAGAAAATATAGAAATAAAAACGAATATAAAAAGGCAAAACTATAATAACCTTGGTAAGTACCATTTCAAGGTCAAGACAGTTAAAATGGTCATCAAAATGTCATCTGTGCTCAATAATTCTACTACTGACATATTCAAGAAAAATAATGTGTAAAACATAACAGCAGATCACAAAACCTAAAAAAAGGTGCCAAGAACAGCCACATCAACTCTTATGGGAGTATCTCTGTTTTTCAAGGCCCCTTCTCATATTCCTAAATGCTTTACAAATAAAAAGCTAAATATTTCTTTACGAGGGTTGTCTTTTTTTTTTTTTTTTAATATAGAGGTCAATCAGTTTCAAAACTGAAGCTCGTCCCTTTCCTGCACCTCCATTGAGACAGAGACCCAAGAACTCTACAACAGTTAAACGTAGAAACAGTTTGCTCTGGTCAGACACAGTAGAAATAACTGAGGAACTGTCCATGAAGGAGATCAAACGACAAGAGGTATCAGTAATTAACCATATGCTTTATTGGTAATATAAACCAGAGATGTATTCTGACATTTATGATTCAGAAATGTTTGCCAAGCAAGTAAGGTGCTGGAATATTTGATGCCAAACACCCGAGTGCCACATTTCAGAAGCAATAATCAGAATCAAATGTGAGTGAAAAAAAGAACATCTCTCTATACATATGTAATATAAACTGCTCAAAAAAATTAAAAGAACACTTTGAAAATGTATCAGATCTCAATGGGGAAAAAAATCCTGCTGGATATCTATACTGATATGGACTTGGTAATGTGTTAGGAATGAAAGGATGCTACATCGTTTGATGGAAATTAAAATTAAACCTACAGAGAGCTGAATTCAAAGACACCAGGAATATCAAAGTGAAAGAATGATGCGGAAGGCAAGTCCATTTTACCAAAATTTCATTGCAGCAATTCAATCATACTCAGTAGTTTGTATGGCACCCACCTGTTAAACCATTCCTGAAACTGCTACTTAACTGATCAGATCAGTATCCCATAAGTTTCATTGACTTGATGCTATACTTTGATTAAAAAGTGTTTAATTTTTTTGAGCAGTATATAAATATATTGTGAATTTCCCCTTGGTATTAATAAAGTATCTATCATTGGTTGGGCATAGTGTCATGTGGAGTCCACAAGAGGGCTGGAATGTCTATTTAACAGCAGAAACAAGAAGCACAAAGAAAGAGGTACAGTGGTGTGAAAAACTATTTGCCCCCTTTCTGATTTCTTATTCTTTTGCATGTTGATCAAAAACATTGTGTGACAAACACATTTAACCATTAGTCAAATATAACACAAGTAAACACAAAATGCAGTTTTTAAAATGATGGTTTTATTATTTAGGGAAAAAAAAAATCCAAACCTACATGGCCCTGTGTGAAAAAGTAATTGCCCCCTGAACCTAATAACTGGTTGGGCCACGCTTAGCAGCAATAACTGCAATCAAGCGTTTGTGATAACTTGCAATGAGTCTTTTACAGCGCTCTGGAGGAATTTTGGCCCACTCATCTTTGCAGAATTGTTGTAATTCAGCTTTATTTGAGGGTTTTCTAGCATGAACCGCCTTTTTAAGGTCATGCCATAGCATCTCAATTGGATTCAGGTCAGGACTTTGACTAGGCCACTCCAAAGTCTTCATTTTGTTTTTCTTCAGCCATTCAGAGGTGGATTTGCTGGTGTGTTTTGGGTCATTGTCCTGTTGCAGCACCCAAGATCGCTTCAGCTTGAGTTGACGAACAGATGGCCGGACATTCTCCTTCAGGATTTTTTGGGAGACAGTAGAATTCATGGTTCCATCTATCACAGCAAGCCTTCCAGGTCCTGAAGCAGCAAAACAACCCCAGACCATCACACTACCACCACCATATTTTACTGTTGGTATGATGTTCTTTTTCTGAAATGCTGTGTTCCTTTTACGCCAGATGTAACGGGACATTTGCCTTCCAAAAAGTTCAACTTTTGTCTCATCAGTCCACAAGGTATTTTCCCCAAATGTCTTGGCAATCATTTAGATGTTTCTTAGCAAAATTGAGACGAGCCCTAATGTTCTTTTTGCTTAACAGTGGTTTGTGTCTTGGAAATCTGCCATGCAGGCCGTTTTTGCCCAGTCTCTTTCTTATGGTGGAGTCATGAACACTGACCTTAATTGAGGCAAGTGAGGCCTGCAGTTCTTTAGACGTTGTCCTGGGGTCTTTTGTGACCTCTCAGACAAGTCGTCTCTACGCTCTTGGGGTAATTTTGGTCGGCCAGCCACTCCTGGGAAGGTTCACCACTGTTCCATGTTTTTGCCATTTGTGGATAATGGCTCTCACTGTGGTTCGCTGGAGTCCCAAAGCTTTAGAAATGGCTTTATAACCTTTACCAGACTGATAGATCTCAATTACTTCTGTTCTCATTTGTTCCTGAATTTCTTTGGATCTTGGCATGATGTCTAGCTTTTGAGGTGCTTTTGGTCTACTTCTCTGTGTCAGGCAGCTCCTATTTAAGTGATTTCTTGATTGAAACAGGTGTGGCAGTAATCAGGCCTGGGGGTGGCTATGGAAATTGAACTCAGGTGTGATACATTACAGCTAGGTTATTTTTTAACAAGGGGGCAATTACTTTTTCACACAGGGCCATGTAGGTTTGGATTTTTTTTTCCCTAAATAATAAAAACCATCATTTAAAAACTGCATTTTGTGTTTACTTGTGTTATATTTGACTAATGGTTAAATGTGTTTGATGATCAGAAATATTTTGTGTGACAAACATGCAAAAGAATAAGAAATCAGGAAGGTGGCAAATAGTTTCACACCACTGTATGTAAGGGCTAGCATATCCAGGTAACAAAGGGTCCAAAATGCACAATATGACTGAAACATATGGACTTACCATATTCCACTAAACAGGCATTTTATTGTGCTGGTTTATATATAGTATGAAGAGGTTTTGTAGTTATCAAGATGTAGATAGTTAGATACTTTATTAATCCCAAGGGGAAATTCACATAATCCAGCAGCAGTATACCGATACAAAGAAACAATATTAAATTAAATAGTAATAAAAATGGGGAAGAAAAAAAAAAAAAACCTAGTTGCATGGGCTATTAGGAAGCAAAACACCCTGTATTTGTACTGGATGCTACAGTAAATAAAAATGTTCCAGTGCATGTGGAAAAAAAGTGATACAAACAAGGCAAAATCAGTCAGAGTTCTAAAGGTTGTGTGACTTTAGGTGACAGAGTTGTCTCCCCTTTTGTAAGAAGAAAGGGCGAGGCTAAATAAGAAAAAAAAGTTTTCGAATCCTCCTTGCAAACTTCTCATGTGGAGTTTTGGTCATGGGTACCAATTGATAGAGAGGCTGGGAAGACTAGCATGAGGCTTATACTCTCCCATCCATCATCTAGGTAACAGTACAGTACAGGGCAAAATGGAAGTCTTAGAAACTGCTTTGTTGATTCAATTACATCAGATTAATAGAAAATTCATGGGTGCTGGGAAAACATGGGGCCACTAAGGATACATCTAGTTTGGTGTTTTTCAAGATAAAGTAAGACTTCCCCAGATCCTCAGAAGTGATTCTGAAGTATCACTTAAACATACTGGATGACCAGAACATCATATGTTACAGCTGAGGGTTGATTTGAAGCGAAGGCCTAACAGGAGAGAGTGAGAGCGGCCAAAACTAACAGACATACAGAAAGAGTGGCTGCACAAAAGGGGGAGCAGCACTTCAGACAGAAGTTTCTAAACCTTTATTGTCAAACTCAAGTTTCATTATGTTGGCTGTTTGTCATCTCCCTGTGTTTATGCCTAATTAATAATTGTACTCACCTATCATAATTTTAACATGCTAACCAGTTTCACAAACAATATTTAAATATTAGGAAGCATTTTAGACAATGTAAACTGGAAATTTTAAATATAAAAAAACACTTCTGTCCATTTAATTATCTTTTTTATTGTTTATTCATAGGTAATATTTGAACTCGCGCAGGGTGAGCAGCAGTTGATTGACGACCTCAGCTTAGTTAAAAAGGTTTGTAATAAATTTAATCTTCAAAATGTAAAATCAAAACAGCTTACCTTAGGCAGCAGATGGTAATGAGAAAAATTATTTTACCGATTATCCAAAAAATGTAAAACTTAAACTGCACCTGACATCTACAAAGCTGCATTCAAAATATAGATAAAACAATATAAATAGTTGACATTTCATTAGTTATGCTGGATGCTTAATACTTTTAAGATAATTAGTAATCCATTTTAGAATGTCTGCAATTCTTCAACTGTGTGCTTTCTTGTACCACAAGTATTATCAACAATTTCTTGCCATCAAGTGTTACTGTATTTTTAATGTGCAGCCAGAAATTGATTTTTTGGGTGGGCCTGTGCAAAGATGGAAGGCCTGGACTATCCTGTATGCATAGAGGCAGCCCACCAACAATTTCTAGTACTCATATAGATAATGAAACAAGAGAAATAATGGAAATTTATTCCATTATTTGTGTCATAGGAGAGATTTTTCCCAATGTATCAGATGGTTGTCAAGGATTTATAATATAATAATCATAGACTGCTTTATTTATCTTGCTATGTGTATTTACTAAAAATATATCCGCGGACATTTGAGACTAAAAACAAACTGTTTAAAATAAATACAGCAGATACAAATTCAAAAGTACCTGTACCTCATGAAATTGGGAATACCAAGATAATTCACACACAGTTTTACTATTTAATCAATGTAGTAATTCTCTCCTTTATTTATTACCCATGTAAAACTGTCTTTGTTTTGTTGTTTGTAAGGTGCCTCAGATAAGTGATTAGCCTTTTATATTATGCAGTAATGTACTAATGATGCAGAATTAGATATTGAACTTGTAGCGGTCAAGAGCCGCCAAGATTCACACCGTCAATGTGACGGTGATTTATTTATTTTAATGGAGAATTACCAGGGACAACCCCAGCCTTGGAACGACACACACACACACACACACACACACACACACAACACTACGACAGAGACCAAATAAAGCACGCTGGGAACCATAAACAATTAAGAATATAATGAAATTAAATGAAAACAATAATACCACTCCTGATCCTTTCGGCGATATTACATTTAACATATAAAACACAATAAACACACAGCATAGTCCATGAAAAAAACAAACCAGATGAAATGAGAGGTGACGAGATTAAGTCCAGTGATCTGTATGATGAAAGGGAAGGGAAAACACAGTCCTACCGGTAGTTGCTGAAAGGGTGACGACGGATGTATTGGTTCAGGAGCGCTCCTTTTTTTGCGGGAAAGCCAATGAAACCAAACACAGTCCTCAGTATACTAGTAGACAGACGATCCAGACCCCAACACACGAATACAATCCAGGACAAAATGATGAATTATGGCAGAATTAACAACTGGCAGGCCTACAGATAAATGCAACATGCAACAACAAAAACAAAACCTTTTTTTCTTCTATTTTCCCCCTGCCCTCCTTTTAACCTCCTTTGACCACCTTTGACCCCAGCAGCCCCTGCAAGGACTGCTGGGAGATGAAGTCCTTACTGTGACTGAACTTAACTGTGGTAATTACCTGTAAATTTTCAATATTGTCTTCTTTACTATTCAAATTTCTGATTTATGTGCTTTCACTGTATTTGTCACATTTTAGTTGTTATACATTAACATTATTTTGGCTTCAAAAACCCTACTAATAACAAAACACTACAAAAGTTAAACAAAAATACTTAAATGTATATGGCACTATTTTAAAAGCTTACATAAAATGCATATCTACTATAATTTCACCTGATTTGGTAGGTCAAGGATCAAGCAGGATGGGTCTAGGCCCACCACAAATAATATTTTCTACCATATAACACATTTTAATAGTCATGGACATACAGAGCAGGATTTTTAGTACAGTGAAACAGTGAAACAACAACCATTTCTATTGTTTACAAAATCACACAAGGAATGCCTAATTGGGCTTTAACAGGCCATGTTTTATGACAGCTCCCAGCCTTGACTCCCTAAGAAGACAAGAAAACCTCCCCAAAAAATTGAAGAAATCTTGGGAAAAGCAATTTAAAGAGGTGCAATGGTTGGAAAAAAATTGGGTAAATACAAAGTACAAATTGATTAAATTTAATCTTTTTCACTGAGCTAAATGCCCAATCTGTCTTTGCCATAAATACAATACAATAGTACAAATACAATACAATAGTACAAAGTGCAAAGTGCAAAATGCAATGAATAGTTTATATCACTCAGTTAATCTCAAAATATCACATATGAGTAACAAATTTGTTCAAATACATCAAAAACAAACTAGAAACTGATTCACAAAAGTGAAAAATAAAAAACATCTGTCCATCAGGTAATTGTAGAACCACTGCCCAATTATAGAAAAGGAGTCAGACAAGCTAAATACATTCAGAGCCTTGGAAACCTCAGTGAACTAGCTGTCTCTTCTCTACTGTCTATTTTACAGCTGAGTCAGGTGATGATAACATGACCCTTCTACCCAATAATTCCAATGCTTCTTTATCTGAGAGGGATTTTTCATAGGCAAGCAAACAACTCAAACATAAGTTTAAGACAAAAAACACTACACTAGGAATTTAAATTTTGTTACAGATCAGTTCAATCAAGACAATTACATTGATAGTTAAGAAAAGAAATTTGCTGCTGCAGGCATCCAAAGTATAATATCTTTAGCTTACATATTACTCCTCAGTCTTTTTTACTCTGTACAGTATAGTACATCACTTTTCAAAGAATTAATTTGATCTGGAAAAGGCATCAAAAATGTTGGTATGTTGTGGTGTGTTGACTATCAACACAAAAAAATGAAAATGCTTTGTTTTCATTTTAATAGCCCAATAGCATCTCATACTTGGCCTTTCATTGTAAATAATCAGATTCTTCAAAATCTGCCAAAATGAAGCTGTTTTGAAATTTAAAAATATACAGTATATCATTGTTTTTAGTTTATTCACTGCAATCTTATATTTACATTAATAGGCAGTCAGTTGGTGTTGTTCTTCAAAATGTTAAAAAATATTATATAACATAGCACGCCTTTAGTGGGACTGCACAACACACTTTTGTCTTCATTTCTGAATCTTGCCTACCTATCAGTGTATAATCATGAAATTTTCATTACATTAATTTGGAGACTTGCACTGCACAGATGCACAGGTACTCTCCTGTGGTTTCATTGTATTTTCTGAAAAGCTATGTTTCTGTATTTTAGCATTAGGATAGCAGACAATGATAGTAAAAAATGTATATTAATTACAGTAGGAATAAGTAAAAATGTACAAAAAATGTTAATTGCTTTGTTTCATATTTAGTTAATGTTTATAACTGTGGAATAGTTAGAAATGTCCCTGGTGCTGAACACATTTAGACAGTTATTCCAGACAGCCTGGACTCAAACATGACAGCTTATAAACACAACAGGTCAGCAAAGGACGCAGTAGCCCTTACACTGTATAGTGCCTTGTTACATCTGTAGAAAAAAAACTCTTAAGTCAGACTACAGCTCTGTCTTCAACTTTGTAATTCCATGCAGACTGATAACCAAACTTCTTGAACTGGGCTTCAGTGCCTCTCTATGCAATTGGATGTTAGACCCCAGCACATATGGATTTATAGACAAAACTCCTCCATGCTGATCCTTAACACTCACACCCTTCAGGGTAGAGTACTGAATCTTCTGCTATACCCTCTGTTCACCCATGACTGTATGGCCAGATACAGCTCCAGTATCTTCATAAAGCTAGTTGATGCTTCCACCATCGTAAGCTTGATCACGGACAATGATGAAAGAGCCTGTCAAGAGGAGATTAGGTAGATAGATAGATAGATAGATAGATAGATAGATAGATAGATAGATAGATAGATAGATAGATAGATAGATAGATAGATAGATAGATAGATAGATAGATAGATAGATAGATAGATAGATAGATACTTTATTATTAACTTTTCACTGAATATTAGCAAGATTGTGGAGATGATTATTCATTTTAGAAAATACCAGGTAAATCACTGTGGAAAGAGTCAACATTTTTAAGTTCCTAGTGGTTATTATCAACAATGATCTTAGGTGAGCATAACATACCACAGCAGTCATCATAAAGATCCATCAGTGACATTTTATTCTCAGATGCTAGAGGAAAGCCTGAATGTCTTCGGCAGCCCTCATCAACATTTAGGAATGTATTGTAGAGTCCATCCTGACACGCTGCATGGTGTTCTGGTATGGCAGCAGTTCAGCTTAGATCCACAAGGCATTGTACAGGGTGATGAAAACAGTACAAATCACCGTTGGGGCACATTGTAGGACATATTTACCAAGCGCTGTCTGAGGGGGGTAAAACAAATCATACAGTAAAAGATCCCCGTTCACCCTGCATGGATATTTTTCTTCCTGCTCCCATCAGGCAGGTGATCTGAAGCTATGAGATATATTATTTACACCCAATTTAAGAACAGTTTCTACCTGCAGGTAATAAAGTTGATCAACTGTCATAAGTAACAAACTGTCTGTAACCAATTGAGTGAATTAAGTGCCACATCTTCTATGATACTAGCATACCCAGTGTTATGATTATTAAAAATACTTCATTTAAGTTTGAGCTGTTTTTTATTTGAGCCTGATGTTTTATGTTGATTATTGTGTCTGCAAGAAACATTATGCAAGTAAGAGTTTCACTGTACATTGTATATGTGACAATATACAGACCGTTACCTTAACCATTATTGAATTTGAAAATAAATTTGCCTTCTAGACATAATTAAGTTTCTCTTAATTATGACATTGAATATTACTGAAAATATTAGTGAAAAGTTAAGTGATTTGTTAATTGTGTTATCCCAGCAATTAATCGTCCAACTGTCCACAGATGCACTCTGTTCACTGGATGCTTGTTTCCCAACAGAAGTTTTGCCAAATAGTTGAATGCCTGTCAGCGTCTTTTTGTCATTCTTTTTTTTCTCACTCTGGGTTCCTTGTGTTGCTGCGACCTAGACATGCTTCCATGCGGCTTCCCTCTGTCGGTAGACCTACAACTGCCGTCTTCTTGTGGAACTGTCTCCTACTACCTGGACGTAATTGTTGCAGTCCTTGTGCCTCACATTGTAACAACCATATACCCTTGTCTGCCAGTGAGCCTGTATGCTCTGTGCGAGTGGTCTTGACAGCGTTCCCAGTGGACCATCCTTCACCCCTGCCTTCTCCTGCCCAGAAGTTTAAATCTGATTCAGTCCCTGCCTAAATTAAACAATAGCGCTTCCAAATTTCCTGGGGTTAGCAAATAATGTAAACACAGGTTAATAAAAAGTATTGTTAGCAACTATCAATGAGCACATATATGCTGATTAAAAATCAATATTCCCAGACATGTTCATTTCCAAGTCAGGTAAATACATTTTCTAAGGAAGGAGCAGTTCTGTTATCACAATTCTGTATTGTTTGTATGTTTAAGGAGTTGAAACTTCAAAGCAGGTGACTCTTTTGCAAGATAGCAAATACCTACTGTACTGTATATCCTGTAGACAGCCATCACAATAATCAGTAAAAGGATTATTCAAGAAATTTGCATTTCAACTTATCACCCGAGTCCCAACAATGGATGCCTATTGCCCCTTCATCTACTGGCCTTTAAATTTAATGTTACATATTTGTTTTGCCTAAGAGAAAAGAAAGAAAAAAAAAATCACCCACTGTACAAAAAATGTTCCCCTCTGAAAATTCTCTTGAATTTGGATTTAACAATCTAATCATCTAATTATGAACCATCACACATTTTTAAATTATCTTTCTGGTATTAGTTGTTATCATCACCTTACATGTAGATCTTTCCAGGTCTAATTTAATATGCTTTGGATAAAATTGGTGTCAACCACATAAGGTGCTGTATTATCATTGTATTTCCCTCTACTTGTCCTTTACCTGTTTCCTCAAGGGTAAGCGTTCTCATCAAGTTCGCTATCGGGTTGGTCTACTGTTGCGCTTTAAGATGAACACACACATACATAGCTATACACATACACACAGACCCTAACCACAACAGTGCCCCATGAATGACGCACACAGACTGTTAACCTCTAGCACTTTAAACCACACAATTGCTTTAGGAATAACACAGCCTGTCACTCAGCACTTCAAGAGACTTACTTATTATCAGCATGAACAACATACAATGTTTTAGTGATATCTCAGACCTAAATATTACTTTTGATCTACAAGAATACATTTAAACATACAAAGGTTCAGCACTCTTGACTATAGGCCATTTATCAGCCAAGAAAATCTTCTTTTCATACCGTTCCAACTATTGAGTGGCGCTCCTCACTCTCAGCCTTATAAATAACTAGCAAAATACCCGTGCTTCGCAGCAGAGAAGTAGTGTGTTAAAGAAGCAATGAAAAAGAAAAGGAAACATTTTGAAAATAACATAACATGAATGTCAATGTAATTGTTTTGTCACTGTTATGAGTGTTTCTGTCATATATATATATATATATAAGCATATATATATTGTGAACGCTGGCCCCGGCACAGACAGACGGACAACATATTTTGCACCCACACACTGTTTATTTACAATATTTATAATATAAAAGTCACGTGCACTCACGAACCCCAGTGCTGCTGGCACTGAATCCCCCAAATTCCAGGGCCCACAGTTTCTGTGCCTTGCTTCCTGGCCGCCTCCTGTCCTCTCTCCAGCTCCGTCAACACTGCCTCCCGACTTCCACTACTGACTGGAGGGAGGCAGCCCCTTTTATGGGAAGCCGGATGGGCTCCAGCTGCTTCCCGGCACTTAACGGTGGCCACACCCTGTGTGGCGGAAGTGCCGCTGCGCACCGGAAGCCGTCCGTGTCTCCCCGGTCGTCTTCCCCTGGCACTTCCTGGTGTGGCGGAAGTGCCGGACTCCCGGGATAAACAGGCACTGGGGCGCCGCCTGGCGGTGGCCACGGGACCCTACAGGGCTGGGCTTCAAAGCCCCCTACCCGAGGCCCCCTGCATAACCAGGACGGACGCCCCCACTCGGTCTGGAGGAGGCACACGCCCTCCTCTGGTCCTCAAGCGTCCCGCCGGGCTCCAGCCCGGCCGAGGACCACACGGGATAAACCCGGCATCGGGGCGCCGCCTGGCGGTGACCACGGGCCCTTACAGGGTAGGGCTTCCATGCCCTCGACCCGTGGCTCCCAGCAGAACCAGGACGGACGCCCCCTCGCGGTCTGGAGGAGGCACAAGCCCTCCTCACATCCTCCTGGGCGTCCCGGCCGGGGACCACAATATATACATATCCATACATATATACATATAAACATATACACATATATATACACACACACATATATATATATATAAACATATATATATATATACATACATATCTACATATATACATATACACACACACACACACATATAAACATATATATACATACATATCTACATATATACAGTCTTTGGGGTGCGAGCAACTGTTGCTGGGGGTGCCAGAATCCATGAAGGAAGAAAAATGAAAAACATTATTTGTACAAAATCTTAATTTATTTATCCATTCCTAAATAATTAAATGGGCAGGCTATTTCGTATCAGTGCAATACGCTGCTTGTTAAAACGGTTGACTCCCACTCTTACGTGCAAGTCTTCGTGGATATTATGAACTATCATTTCTGTTCAAGTTCTATTTAAATTTTAAATAGAAGGAATTTTTATTTATTCGACAGAATATTATTCCGGAATAAATAAACTCAAACCTTAAATAACTTATATTTTGCTCCCCATAAAAATATATCCTGTCTAAATTATACGAGTTAGAAATAAAGTAAACGTTAAAAGAACAAAGATTCAAATTTCTTTACTCTTATGTAATTTTACATAAAAATAAACTTAAATTTGAAATATCCCAAAAGATTTTGCTCTCCATAAAAATATATCCTGTCAAAATTATACAAATTCAAATATGAACATGCTGCATAACAAAACCTGGAAATATAAATAAAATTTGTTCTTTTCAGCAATAACAAATCAAATCATTCAGTTGTCTTTGGTCATATGTCATGTTATCAGAGCTGGACGCCTGGTATCTTTTTTTGGCAACAAGTTCGTTTATGTTTGGTGTGAGGTTCTGTGTTGTGGAGATTGTCCGGATGGACAGCAGGTGCTCATCAGTGAGGCGACTCCTGTGTGCTGTTTTGTTAGTCGTCATCACTGAAAAGAGCTTCTCACACAGATACTGTATGTGCTACCAAACATGCACAAGGTTCAAGCCGCATGTAGTCGAAGCTGGAGCATATCTGCGGGAATGGAGTGAATAAACTGTGCAGGCACTGCAGTATCGTACTTTGCCTTCAGTGTGCTATTACACTGCAGCTCAATGACCTCCATCTGAATCTGCACAGGTGCAGTTTCCACATCGACGGCAAATGGGTTGTGAAACAACTCAAAATTCTTTTTTTGTTCTTCAAAGCCACCAAAGCGCCGTGCGAAATCAGTGCGCAGTGCGCTCAGTTTATCAGCAGTGCGTATTTGAGAACACCGTTGTACCGACTTGGTTCAACATTACTTGGCAACAGGGAAAGTGGGGCAAGTTGCACTGGTGCATTTGTGTCTCCCATAAAAGCAGCTTCACTTGAAATCACTTTGTGATTTTGCACGGGTAAAAATGTCTGCTGGATTTAGGGTTGCCACCCGTCCTTTAAAATACGGAATCGTCCCGTATTTGAGAATGAAATTGAGCGTCCCGTTTTGAATCAATACGGGACGGGTTTTGTTTCGTATTTTTTTATCATTTTTTTTAAAGCAGCGTCTCATGCAAATCATCCCACACGCATTTTATGAAGATGCCTCCTTTCCTACTTTTGATTGGGTAATACTTGATGTCATCGTTAGTTTGATTGGTCTTTTTAACTGTCCAGTGAGGAGGGCGGGTCTTTTAAGTAGAGTCTGCAAAGTGTGTGTTCCTTATTTCTTTGTATTAAAAGTGGTAACCCTAGCTGGATTCTTCTTTAACTCTTCTGTTTTCTTTATCTTCTGCATTGCATTCAGGTCTTTCAAGTTATCGTGATGTTTTGTCTCATAGTGCCGTCTTAGATTAAATTCTGTAATTACAGCCACATTAGCTCCACAAATGAGACACACATGTTTACCGGCAATGTCAGTAAACATATACTCAGCCTCCCATCGGTTTTTAAGGGCTCTATTTTCAGAATCAACTTTTTTTTTCGGCATTGTGTGGGCTAGCTTTGCAATAACTTGCAGCATCATAAGCTAGACTTGATTAACGCGATAAGTGTTCGGCAAGGCAGCTGAAGCGCTGCATTATGGGATCTGTAGTTTATTGTGTTACCAGCGCTTCATATTCCCGGGCTATTAATAACAATAATATACAACTCTCGTTTATATCCTGCGTCCCCTCATTAAACTTGTATCCCGCATTACCCGTGGGCATGCACGCCAGCGCAGCCTGTCTATGAACTTAATTTAAATTTTATGTTTACACCGTGCTTTGTTTCCGAAGTTGCAGCACTCATGAATATGGTTGTATATATGTCATTCGCTCGCTTCCTATTGTTTCGCTGCCTTCTCAATTATATAATGCATGTTTTCTTCAGTGCGTTTTGGAGCTCTTCCTGGTTTTCTACGTACTGCGTTAAAAGTCAGTTCACGTGATTACGTGGGAGGCGTGATGATGTCACACGAAACTCCGCCCACGGCTTTCGCGCTCAACTCCATTACAGTAAATGGAGAAAAATCGCTTCCAGTTATGACCATTACGCGTAGAATTTCAAAATGAAACCTGCCCAACTTTTGTAAGGAAGCTGTAAGAAATGAGCCTGCCAAATTTCAGCCTTCGACCTACACGGGAAGTTGGAGAATTAGTGATGAGTGAGTGAGTCAGTGAGTGAGTGAGTCAGTGAGTGAGTCAGTCAGTCAGTGAGGGCTTTGCCTTTTATTAGTATAGATTGAGCCACCAGCATGTTTTCCTTTCAATGTTGAAACAGCTGTTTTAAGAGAGAGGTGTAAGAAAACCTGCTTTGGTTTGTCTTAAATGTAGTTCATCTGTTGTTTTATCTTGACCAAAATATAATGGAAAATTAAACCAAAATGTACAGATTTTATACACCATAACAGGTACGTATATATTTATCAGAATTATTTTACAGTATAGTAAATTACCCATCACCACCACATAGTACTCTTTAGGATTAGATAATAAAATAAAATTACTAAGCCCCAAACACTTAGCACAGATGGCGCCTCAACCCGCTTCTATTAGCTGACGAGAATTTTATGGAATTTATATCCAAACAAATCAAATTCTTTCTAGAGACAAATACATCATCTGAGATCTCTGCAGGAATACTCTGGGAAACTCTTAACGCCTTCTTAAGAGGACAGATTATCTCATACCTTTCACACAGAAATAAATCTAAAGCCAAGAAAGTAGCAGAGATAAAATGTGAAATTACTAAAATAGATGAAGAACACACCAGACTACCAAGCGAGACTCTACATAGAAGGAGGCAGGCTCTACATTCTGAATTAAACCTCTTAACAACTAAAGAAACCGAACAACTAATCTACAAAACCAGACATCATTATTATGAACATGGAGAGAAAGCTAATAAGCTTTTAGCTCAACAAATTCACAAGCAAGAAGTGCGCAATGCTCGATAATCACCAACACGAACGGAGATAAAATCATCGAACACAAAAATATAATGCACACTTTCAGAGACTACTATAAATCCCTATATACTACTGAGTTTAAAGAAGACAATACACAATCTAATGCATTTCTGGATACATTACAGATACCACAAATAGACGCTTTTAGTGCGGAGGAACTTGATAAACCACTGGCATTATCAGAATTACTAGATGCTATAAAGTCACTCCAAGGCGGGAAAGCAGCAGGCCCTGATGGCTACCCTGCAGAATTTTACAAGAAATTCTCCGCTCAGCTAGCTCCCCTCCTATTAGCAACATTTACAGAAGCCAGAGATAACCAATCTCTTCCAAAAACCTTTCGCCAAGCACTAATCACTGTTTTCCAAAACAAAATAAGGACTTATTACAATGTGCATCATACAGACCAATTTCACTTCTGAATAACGACGTTAAAATACTCTCTAAAATCATAGCTAGAAGGATGGAGAAAGTGCTCCCTCGGTAATATCACAAGACCAAACTGGATTTATTAGGGGCCGACACTTATCTTCAAATCTTCACGCCTGTTTAATGTAATATACTCACCAACTAAATCAAACACCCCAGAAATATTATTATCATTGGATGCAGAAAAGCATTCGACATGATTGAATGGAAATACCTTTTACTACATTGGAGAAGTTTGGGTTTGGCCGAACATTTGTGCATGGATTAAATTACTGTATACTAACCCAGAAGCTTCAGTTTGCATCAACAACATTTGCTCAGACTACTTTAAACTAGAACGTGGCACAAGACAAGGATGCCCTTGTCACCGCTGCTTTTTGCGATTGCCATTGAACCACTGGCAATACATTGTCGAAATACTGATCAGATAAAGGGGATTAGCAGAGAAGGACTGGAACAGAAAATCTCATTATATGCAGATGATATGGTACTGTATATATCGGACCCAGAAAATTCTGTGCCTGCAGTCTTAGCAGCACTCACAGAATTTCAAAAGATCTCTGGTCTCAGAATTAATCTGAATAAAAGTGTACTCTTTCCAGTGAATTCTCAAGCATATAATATTAGATTAGACACCTTTTATCATTGCAGAACAGTTTAAATACCTAGGGTAAACATCACAAGTAAACATAAAGCTCTTTATCAACAAAATTTCCTCTGCATGGGAAAAAATTAAACAAGACTTGCATAGATGGTCAACCCTTCATCTCACACTAGTTGGAAGAATTAACACTGTTAATTGACATGAATATTCTTCCTAAGCTCCTTTTTATTTCAAAACATCCAATATACATTAATAAATCATTCTTTAAGCAATTAGATTCAACAATAACCTCATTTATTTGGAATTCAAAACATCCACGCATCAAAAGAGCGACCCTACAAAGACAAAAGGCAGAAGGCGGCATGGCTCTACCTAACTTCCAGTTTTATTACTGGGCAGCAAATATACAGGCGATAAGAACCTGGACACAAATAGAAGAACATACACAGGCTTGGACCACAATAGAAGTAAAATCCTGCAGTACTTCTTTGTATTCCTTGCTCTGTGCTCCAATAAACACACGCTATCGGCAATATACTAATAACCCAATTGTGCTCCACTCACTTAGAATCTGGAACCAATGTAGAAAGCATTTTAAGACGGAGAAGCTTCTATCTGTGGCACCTCTGCAAGAGAACCACCTCTTTCAACCTTCACAAACATATGCAGTTTTTAATATCTGGAAAAATTTGGAATTAACTTGCTTAGAGATCTTTATATAGACAACGTCTTTGCATCCTATGAACAATTACATTCCAAATTTAACATTCCAGCTACACATTTCTTTCACTATCTTCAAATCAGGAACTTTGTTAAACAGAACCTTCCAGATTTTCCTCATCTTGCACCCTCATCCATGCTGGAAAAATATTGCTCAATCTCAAGGACTTAGACTCCATCTCTACAATATATAAAATCATTTTACAATCCCTCCTTTCA
Organism: Polypterus senegalus; assembly: GCF_016835505.1. Lineage (NCBI taxonomy): Eukaryota > Metazoa > Chordata > Cladistia > Polypteriformes > Polypteridae > Polypterus > Polypterus senegalus. The sequence goes on from NC_053166.1 coordinate 101,071,157, forward strand.
AAGATCCAAGAGGACACTGGGAAAAGATCTCTCAATTAATATATCAGAAAAGGAGTGGAAAGTAGCAATGCAGAGAATTCACTCGAGCTCCATATGCGCAAAGCATACAATTATACAACTCAAAATTATATATCGAGCACATCTGTCTCGACTAAAACTCTCCAAAATGTTTCCAGGGCATGATCCAACCTGTGAACGTTGCAACCAAGTCCCAGCCTCACTGGGTCACATGTTCTGGGCCTGCACCAAATTAACATTATTCTGGACAAAAATTTTTAATTACCTCTCAGACAGCCTTGGACTCACAATCCCTCCCAACCCATTAACAGCTGTGTTTGGGGTTCTTCCAGATGGGTTTAAAGTGGAGAAAGACAAACAAATTGTGATTGCATTCACTACACTTTGGCACGCAGACTTATTCTGATAAACTGGAAGAACCCAAACTCTCCTCTTTAAGTCAGTGGGAAACTGATGTGTTATATTATTTGAAATTGGAAAAATCAAATACTCAGTTAGAGGATCCGTACAGACTTTTTTCAAAACATGGCAGGATCTAATCAGTAATATTTTAAAATAAGTTCATAAAGCACAGAGAATTTATTAATTTAGGTATGTTTACAAGCCTTAAATTTTACGTTTGGCTTGCTCTCTCTCTCAGGGTGGGGATCGATCTGTTCTTTAACTCAATTTTTCTTTTTGTACAAACTTGATTGCTTTGTATGGATTGCAGTAAAATTAATAAAATAAAAAAAGGATTGGATAATGTGTATAATGCTACAAATCCAATTACTTTGTACCTTATGTGTTAAAATTCCAACACCTCTGTTTTTTTTCTTATAGCCAGAGTGAAACATTTTGGTCAATCCGTTCTCTTTGCAAATATTTTACCTGTAAAATTTCAAAAGATTTTAAACACTATCCCATTATTTGAGACTGTGCTGGGAGGCACAACAGACCTTCTGGCAATGGCAGGTATTGATATACCATCCTGGAGAAGTTGGACTACCTGTGCAACCTCTGTAGGGTCCAGGTATCGCCTCATACTATCTCAGAAAAAAGTAGGAGGGAAATATGTCAGTGGCCTCCACCTGTTAAACCATTCCTGTTTTGGGGGTTGTCTCATTGTTGCCCCTCTAGTGCACCCGTTGTTAATATCATTAACACCAAAGCAGTTGCAACCCTCTCTGCTACTTAACTGGCCAGATCAATATACCAAAAGATTTATTGACTTAATGATATACAGTAATCCCTCGCTATATCGCGCTTCGACTTTCGCAGCTTCACTCTATCGCGGATTTTAAATGTAAGCACATCTAAATGTATATCACAGATTTTTTGCTGGTTTGCGGATTTCTGCGGACAATGGGTCTTTTAATTTATGCTACACGCTTCCTCAGTTTGTTTGCCCTGTTGATTTCATACAAGGGACATTATTGGCGGATGGCTTAGAAGCTACCCAATCAGAGCATGTATTACATATTAACTAAAACTCCTCAATGCTATAAGGTATGCATTCCGCGCGGTGCTCGATTGTTTGCTTGTCTCTGCCTCTATCTCACCCTCTCTGACATTCTCTGCGCCTGACGGAGGGGCTGTGAGCAGAGGGGCTGTTTGCTTAGAAGATACTGACGCTCCTCTAAAAAATGCCACTTTATCGCTGTGCTTCCAAAAGCACACTTATTGAGTTTTTGATGGTTTGGTTAATCTCGCTCTCTCTCTCTCTCTCTGACGTTCTCTGCACCTGACGGAGGAGATGTGAGCAGAGGGGCTGTTTGCTTAGAAGATACTGACGCTCCTCTAAAAAATGCAGCGGCAAACTTAAAAGCACACCTATTGATTTTTTGATTGTTTGCTTTTTTTTGCGAGCGCTCTCTCTCTCTCTGAAATTCTCTGCTCCTGAAGAAAAGAAGATCTATTTGCATTCTTTTAATTGTGAGAAAGAACTGTCATCTCTGTCTTGTCATGGAGCACAGTTTAGACTTTTGACTAAAGGGTGTTATTTCATGTCTAGAGGGCTCTAATAATGTTAACAGTGTGGGAGAGTTTATACGGGCTTAAAATATATAAAAATAACTACACAAACATGGTTTCTACTTCGCGGATTTTCATCTATCGCGGGGGGTTCTGGAACGCAACCCCCGCGATCGAGGAGGGATTACTGTACTCAGATGAAAAAGTATGCCTTTAATTTTTTTGAGCAGTTTATATATATATTCTTCTTCTTTCGGCTACTCCCGTTAGGGGTTGCAACAGCAGACCATCTTCTTCCATAACATTCTGTCCTCTGCATCTTGTTCTGTTACATCCATCACCTGCATGCCCTCTCTCCCACATCCATAAACCTTCTCTTGGGCCTTCTTCCTCTTTTCCTCTTCCCTGACAGCCCTAATCCTTAGCATCCTTCTCCAAATATACTCAGCAACTCTTCTCTGCACATGTTCAAACCAACACAATCTCGCATCTCTGACTTTGTCTCCCAACCGTCCAACTTGAGCTGACCCTCTAATGTAATTATTTTTAATCCAATACATCCTCGTCACACCCAGTGCAAATTTTAGCATTTTTAACTCTACTACCTCCAGCTCTGCCTCCTGCTTTCTGGTTAGTGCCACTGCCTTCAACCCATATAATATAGCTGGTATCACTACCATCTTGTAGACCTTCCCTTTTACTCTTGCTGATATCTGCCTGTCACAAATTACTCCTGACACTCTTCTCCACCATTACACCCTGCCTGTAGTCTCTTTTTCACCTCTCTTCCACAACCCCAATTACACTGTAATGTTGATCCCAAGTATTTAAACTCATCAACCTTCGCCAACTCTACCACCTGCATCCTCACCATTCCACTGACCTCCCTCTCATTTACACACATGTATTCTGTCTTGTTCCTACTGACCTTCATTCCTCACCTCTCTAGAACATATCTCTACCTCTCCAGGGTCTCCTCAACCTGCTCCCTACTATCGCTACAGATCACAATGTCATCAGCAAACATCATAGTCCACGGACACTCCTGTCTAATCTCTTCTTTCAACCTGTCCATCACCATTGCATATAAGAAAGAGCTCAGAGCCGATCCCTGATGTAATCCCACCTCCACCTTCAATGCATCTATCACTCCTACCACAAACATCACCACCATCACACTTCTCACGTACATATCCTGTACAACTCTTACATACTTACAATACAGTACAATACAATTTATTTTTGTATAGCCCAAAATCACACAAGAAGTAACGCAATGGGCTTTAACAGGCCCTGCCTCTTGGCAGAGAAGACAACGAAAAACTCCCCAAAAAAACCCAGTAGGGGAAAAATGGAAGAAACCTTGAGAAAAGAGAGACCCCTTTCCAGGTAGGTTGGGCGTGCAGTGGGCGTCAAAAAGAAGGGGGTCAATACAATACAATACACAGAATAGAACAAATCCTCAATACAGTATAAAAATAAAAATTTTATAAGTACAGAGCAGAGTTTAAAAGTAGATGATATCACATAATATGATTTGGATTTGTTTAGAGTCCTGGAGACCTCAGCCATCAAGCTGCCACACCAATTTGGCCATTCCACAGCTGAAACAGCACTGGGCCAGCCAATCAGATTAATGGAACCCTCTACCACACGATTCCTGCAATCCTTCATCAGGGATGACTACCTCAGGCAGGCAAAACAACTTGGCAGGTGGGCCGTGGCACCAAGTGCCACATTTGAGTACAATAGAAGAAAAACAGAATAGGTGAGGGTTAGTAACAAATTATAACAATCATATTACTTATGTTTTAGTGCTAATGACGAACAACAGAGATGCAGTCTGTACTGTTAATCAGCAGCTCTAGTCAGGATATGCTAAACTGAAGTAGTGAGTCTTCAGCCGGGATTTAAAAGATGAGACTGAAAGGGGCATCTCTTCTAGTAGCAGGCAAACCATTCCACAGTTTAGGGGCCCTGTAACTAAAAGCTCAACCTTTCACTGTTATTTTATTAATCCTTGGAATCATAAGCAGACCGGCATCTTGAGATCTTAATGTGCGCTCTGGTTTGTAAGTCATGATAAGTTCAGACAAGTAAGCCGGACCTTGGCCATTTAATGCTTTATATGTTAAAAGGAGGATTTTGCAAGCTGCCCTAAACTTAACCGGGAGCCAGTGTAAGGATTTAAGAACTGGAGTTATGTGTTCATATTTTCCTGTTCTTGTAATAATTCTTGCAGCAGCATTTTGGATTAACTGGAGGCTGTATAAAGAACAGTTGGAACATCCAGTGAACACCGCATTGCAGTAGTCACTCCTACTAGAAATAAATGCATGAATTAATTTCTGAGAATCCTGTTTATTTAGAAAGCGCCTTAATTTCCCAACATTTTTAAGATGGAAGAAACATGATTTGGACAACTGTGTAATATGCGCTTTAAATGACATGCTAGAGTCAAAGATAACTCCTAGATTACAGGCTGATTTAGTAAAATCAGATGGGAACTAATACTTCTCTACCACTCCTGACTTCTTCATACAATACCACAGCTCCTATAAGGGCACCATGTCATATGCTTTCTCCAGGTCCACAAAGACACAATGCAACTTCTTCTGGCCTTCTCTATACTTCTCCATCAACATCCTCAGAGCAAACATCGCATCTGTGGTGCTCTTACTTGGCATGAAACCATACTGCTGCTTACTAATCATCATCTCACTTCTTAACCTAGCTTCCACTACTCTTTCCCATAACTTCATGCTGTAGCTCATCAATTTTATCCCCCTGTAGTTATTACAGTCCTACACATTACCCTTATACTTAAATATCAGCACCAGTACACTTATTCTCCACTCCTCAGGCATCCTCTCACTTTCCAAGATTCCATTAAACAATCTGGTTAAAAACTCCACAGTCATCTCTCCTAAACACCTCCATGCTTCCAAAGGTATGTCATCTGGACCAAAGGTGTTTCCATTTTTCATCCTCTTCATAGCTGTCCTTACTTCCTCCTTGCTAATCCGTTGCACTTCCTGATTCACTACCTCCACATCATCCAACCTCTTCTCTCTCTCGTTCTCTTCATTAATCAGCTTCTCAAAATACTCTTTCCATCTGCTCAACACACCCTACTTGCTTGTGAGTATGTTTCAATCTTTATCTTTTATCACACTAACCTGCTGGACATCTTTTCCAGCTTGGTCCCTCTGTCTTGCCAATTGGTACAGGTCCTATTTTCCCTCCTTAGTGTCCAACCTTTCATACAACTCATCATATGCCTTTTCTTTAGCCTTCGCTACCTCTCTCTTCACCTTGCGTCTTATTTCCTTGTACTCTTGTTTACTTTCTGTATCTCTCTGACTATCCCACTTCTTCTTTGCCATCTTCTTCCTCTGTATACTCTCCTGTACTTACCCATTCCACCAAAAGGTTTCCTTTTCCTCCTTCCTCTATCCAGATGTCACTCCAAGCACTTTTCTTGCTGTCACTCTTACTACTTCTGCTGTAGTTTCCCAACCGTCTGGTAACTCTTCAGTATCACCCAGTGCCTGTTTCACCTTCTCCCTAAACTCAACCTTGCAGTCTTTCTTTTTCAAATTCCACCATTTGATCCTTGTCTCTGCCCTCACTCTCTTCCTTTCCTTGATCCCCATCATCATCCTACAGACCACCATCCTATACTGCTTAACTACACGTTCCCCTGCCATCACTTTGCAGTCTTCAGTTTTCTTCAGATTGACAAAGGGGGGCCTTTGTCACCCCTGTGCCCATTGAAAGGGAGTCGGGTGTAGATCCCCGAGTCCGGAGTGGCGGAGAAGGATGCCCCTGGGGGTGTGGGCATCCTGTGCGGTAACGCAAACAATCCTGGAGAGACTGTCAATGAATTGCGGGTAAACAGCGGATGTAACTATGACTCTCTTAAGGTGGCCTAGGTTAGTGTGAAAGCTGACCTGAGGGGTACGGTTGACGAGCAACGCCATTAACTCGGAAAATGCCTCACCACAAGGCTCTTAACTAGCCAAATACCTCATTATCTAAATAGTGATGCACATGAATGGAGGAACTAGATTCCCACTGTTCCTACCTACTATCTAATGAAACCACAGCCAAGAAAATGGGCTTGGCAGAATTAGTGGCAAAAAAAGAACTTGTTGAGCTTGACTCTAGTCTGGCACTGTGAAGAGACATGAGAGACATAAAATAAGTGGGAGGTCCCCTGGGCTTGCCTGGGGTGCCACCAGTGAAATACCACTACTCTTACTGTTTTTTGACTCATGTGAGGTGAGAGGGGGAACTCTCCTTTCTGGTGTCAAGCGCCCGAGCCACCCTTGGGCACGACCTGCTCCGGGGACAGTGGCAGGTGGGGAGTCTGACTGGGGTGGTACACCTGTCAAGACGTAACAGAGATGTCCTAAGGCATGCTAAGGGAGGCTGGAAACCTCTGTGGAGCAGAAGGGCAAAAGCTCACTTGATCTTGATTTTCAGTATTAGTACAGACCGTGAAAGTGGGGCCTCACGATCCTTCTGGATTTTTGGGTTTCATGCAGGAGGTGTCAGAAAAGTTACCATTGGGATAAATGGCTTGTCGCAGCCAAGTGTTCATAGCGACGTCACCTTCAATATCAGCTCTTCCTATCATTGTGAAGTAGAATTCACCAAGCGTTGGATTGTTTACCCACTAACAGGGAAAGTGAGCTGGGTTTAGACCATCATGAGACAGGTTAGTTTTACCCTTATGAAGATTGTGTTGTCGCAATAGCAATCCTGTTCAGAACTGCAGGGTCAGACATTTGATGTATGTGCTTGGTTGAGGAGCCAATGGTGTGAAGCTACCATCGGCGGGATTATGACTGAATGCCTCTAAGTCAGAACCCCTCCTAAACGTCACAATAACATAGCACTGTGGAGCCTTGGTGGGCCAGGCTTAGCCGGAGGCCGCCCTCTACCTCTGGGGGATGGACTAGCGCAAACGGACGTTTGAAACAGGGCCAGGGAACAGCACGGATGAATAGTCGGTCCCTCTTCCTCTTTTGCAGTGCACATTCATAGGAAATTCAGTGTTAAATCATTTGTAGATGACCTGATTCTGGGTCGGACTGTTGTACGTAATAGAGCAGCTCCCATGCTGCAATCTATTGAAAGTCAGCCCTTGAGTCAAGCTTTTGTCCCTTTCCTCTTCCCCTTGTCACCTACATGACCAAATGACAACCCAGTGACTTTGCACACACAACTGGCCTGGCGGGTACATAATCAGATATCTGATTGCCTGTTTCCCAGGGTGGTGAAGACCCTGAACTCTGATTTAAAAGCTGGTGGTGGGGCTTAATAGTCAAAACAGCAGAGGGTCATCCAAAAACTAAGAGAGTGGTCAGGGTAATAGGATGGGTACATGACCAGATGTCCATTTGCCTGTGGCCTGGGGCATCCTGGGGGGTTTAATAGTCAAAATGGCACATAACTTAAAGGAGTGGTGTGGGACCCAATGGAGTAGCAGATGTCATGTAACCAGGGAAGGACAATTGATCATTCCAGCTGGGAGGCAGAGGGTCATGTAGCCGAGGCAAGCATAGGTTCATGTAGATTGCAACAGGGGCTAGAAAAATTCTAAGTTCCCTCAGGTGCAGAGGGTCAAACACGCTCAGAGGCAGAAGGTCATGTAGCATGCAAGGGAGATGTAATGCTACTTTTGCCCACCTATCCTGGCAACATGACAGTCTTCCTGTGAGCTCATATTACCCTCTGCGGGGTTGGCAAAATTAGGTTTACAGTTGGTCGTATGGAAAAAGACATGCAGGTTATGATTATTCCAGTGAACTCACAACTGTAAACCTACTTTTGTGCACTCCAGCTGCCCCAACCCCGACACAGACTGACACAGGACCCAAGTTCAGAACACATTTTTATTTTTCTCCTTTTCCACATGGGAAATGCTTTCCCCTATTTCCTGCATTCACAGTACAGTCACAAGCCTAAAACACACTTTACTTCTTCTTCTTCTTCCTCTCCCTCTCTTTCTCATTGCCTCCATTTCTCCTCCAGCATGCTTTGTTCACCCCCTCCTAACTCTGGCTCTCGGAGTAGTGGCAGCTGGCTCCTTTTATAGGTCACCCGGAAGTGTTCCAGGTGCTTGATAACTTTCTTCCAGCAGCACTTCCGGTCGTCCCCAATAGGGTTGAGCTTCCAGTGACAAAGCTACAAGCCCTCTAGCATTCTGGGAGAGGTAATGCCCTAAATATGGTCTCTCCCCTGGTCCTTCCATTATAAGGGAAAACTGGCTGGACAAGTGCCAAATATCCACACTGTCCATCACTCAACTGAACCTTAAGGATGGGGAGTCAACATAATCTGGTCCATGATTATGTTCTCTTTAGTCGAGCTTTAGGAGATAGGCAGATGGAACAGACATGAAACACTTCCAATTCAAATCATCCCTGGGACCAGTGCCTACCTCATTGCGGATCCCGTTTTCCAGAGCTTCCTCCTTCCAGGTTGCCACTCTCACCAGCATGCCGATCCGGTCATCATTGGTGACAGCATACGTGTGGCCGCCCGCTGCCTTCGGTCCTTGCCTGGACCTTTTTTCCCCATATGGATGGGAGTGGTGCTTCGGCTCCTGCCAGTAGATTGCCAGGAAATTCCATCTGGGATGCCACTTATGGAATCCAGGAGGTGCATTAGCTGCCCCAACCCCAACAAAGACACACCTGGGACACAAGTTCAGCACACACATTTTTATGACATTTCCCGCATTCATAGCACAGTCATAAGCACAAAAGACACTTTACTTCTTCTTCTTCCTTTCTCTCACTCTTCTGGTGCTCTTCTGGTGGCCAAGGGTCCCAGCATGGTTGAGCTTCAATGCTCCAAACCCATGACCATGCTGCAAGCTGGGGTGGATGCCCTCAAGCTTTCCAGGGGAGGTAATGCCCTGAATATGCTTTCTCCCCCAGTCCTACCATTAAAGGGGTGACCAGGTAGGCAAGTGCCCCGACCGTCTGCCACAATTTACATATTGTGGTATCCACAGGCACCCCTGCTGTCATGAACTGACACATAGATGCAGAGACACCAGTTTCATCCAACAAAAACCACTTTATTTAGGGAAAGGAATCCAGAGCAATCTCCAAGGACTGATACCCACAGTCACAAGTACTGTAATAACGCAGTCACTTTCTTCGAGAGCCTTGCAGCTCTCTTCCTTATCTGTACCTCATAGGTGAGCTTCACCCACCTCTTCCTGACTTAGGCTCCCTTCTGTGAGGAAGCTAACTCCTTTTAAGCCATACCTGAACTCGAGGTGGCACGTTAGGGAGGTGGTCCTGCAGCTGCCCCTGGTGGCATCCCTGGAACCCAACAAAGCTGAGCTGACCAATACCACATCCCATATAGCCTTAAGGGACTCCAAGGAGTTGTTAGACCCCAGGAAGACTGCCAAGTAGTAGATTGGGGGAGATAGATCACTTCATAAGTCATCTCCCCCTATCTTTTGATTACAGAGGTGTCCATTACAAAAATTGTAAAACTGGGGTGTCTATATTTGAAAAATGACAATAAGCATATGACAGATTCTAGTGTATGAAAATTAGTGATTGCTAAATTTAACCAAATTCAATTCATTTTACTCTATATCAACCTGTTCCATGTATAAACTCAGAGTAATGCAGATATTTATATATTTAAAATAATTATCATATAGCAAAATATCACATGAACAGTATTGTAACAGAAGGGATAAAGCTGCTACTACACAGATCCTTGTTTTGACTCTTTCACCTTTTTGTTCTTTGTGTGAACTGTGCACATTCTCCTTGTGTCTGTGTGAGTTTTCCACCTATGTCACAAACATTGTTCAGACTAGGATAATTGGTGATTCCAGATTTTTTTTATTCAACATTTTGTGAAGCCACTAACTCCACTTCAGGCTCCCACAGAGTCATAGGTCATCCTAGCAGTTCATAACAACATTGTTTATATATACAGTGAAAAACAGATTTATACCCATTTTCAGTTCTTTAATTTTACATATAAATGCATAACTATATGTTGGCTTCTATATGGTTTTTATATGTAAGGACACAGCAAAATTTTGTATGTGTTGTTTATTATCTTATCTAAGGTTTACCTAATTTAGATTTGGTGGGGAATACTTGATTGTTAGTTATATTCAGCCACAGAATGAAAGACAATGATCTTACTTTTTCAAATGGCTATATATTCCATATGAAAGTTCTTTGTGCTCAGTGGTGATATAGTATATTAAGCTGAGGTCACCTGGAAATTACAGAAAGCAGAAAGACTGCCATAGTTAATAGTTTCCAGATATAAAAACTCAAACCCACAGATTTTAGTAAAAAGGCAGGTATAATGTATATGATCCTGATCACCCATACACAGCCAACCCATTTCCCCCATAGTTTTTGCTCTGAAATATTTGATAAACTCTACTGAACACATTTGTTCTTATATGTTCAAAGCTTCAAACACTATTTTTCTCTATAAGACTGATGTCTTGTCTTTGGGGTCAGCTATTTAACAATACAGCTTTTTTTTGTTTTCTTTTAAATAAAACTCTTATTTAGTTTTGTCTGTATTTCACTTGTCTTTTTATTCTTAGGCTTACTATGAACCAATGCTGAAACTTGATATTATGGCAGAGAATGAGTTAACACAGATATTTGGGACACTGGATTCTCTCATCCCTCTGCATGAAGGTAACTAAGAACATTTAATCATCAAATTATAATTTCATTTACTTTTCTTTTAGCAATGAAAACACAAGAAAAGCTGTATATTTATGGTGTTTTGGTTCCGTTGTGCTTCATAAAAAATGAAAGATCAACAGCATTCGGTATAGGCCATGGCACAAACATTACACGGTTTGTCAGTCACTTTAATGTGAAAAATATCAGAGTCCGAAGGGTGTCTGGGATTCCCATTTAACCCTATGGATTCCCTGAAAGTGTAAAAGGCAAAATCGTTGGGGGCCTTTGATACACACCTTGGAAGACTGAATTAGAGAAAAAAGAATCTTGTGTTTTGTAATTGTGTATTAGGGCTATGTTTACTAGGAAACATATTGTTATCAAATGAAATTCTTTATCTGAACCCAGGACTGTTCACTAAGATAACTGATGAAAAAAAACAGTGTTTTTCCAACCACAAAACATAATGATTTATCAGAACCAGAACCTAAAAGTAATGTTACTCATTGTCCCATTGCTAATCACCAGGGGCCTCTTGCATAACGGCATGCACAGAATTCACACTAAAACATGGTGTATGCACAAAATCAGAAATATGCGTACGCACAAAAAAATCCAGATGCAAAAAGCTGTGCATACGGCAACTTCCACATTCTTCCAAATCTATAAATCCTGGTCAGTGTGAAAAGTAGCGGTTGCGCATCTGTCACTCCAACCCAACAAAATTATGCCTCTTTGAATATGCAAAACAATATAAATAGCCCGTTATGTTTTGTGTTCTGTGAAAAGACAATGGCAAGAGCATGAAGAAGAGTAGAATACCAAGTAGACGCAAGGAAAAACGTCCTATTTGTTGGTTTAAGCAGTGATATAAACAACAAAAGGAAGTTTATCGAGTGACAGAGTGCTGGAGAAAGTTCAAGTTTAGAAAGTTGCACAGTGCCCAAAATAAAAAGAAGTTGTCAGATATCAAAGAAAAGGAGAAAAAAAACTGTCACACAGTGTGAATAAAGGTTGAAATTTCCACTTTAATCACATAGTTTATTTTGTCATTAAAGTAGAACGTCATAAACTTCATCTTAAAATCGTTTAATTTAATAGTTTCTCAAATCCCATCATAACTGAGGTAGCATGTTAAATGCTTTGTATTCTATGTACTCTTATGTATGTGAATTAGTACGTGCTCTTTAAACGGGCTTTCTCTTACGCTGACAAGACACAAAATACAGTACATTCATGATGTTACAGCTCTCTGAACAATTTAAATACTAAGATGTATACTTGATCATTTTCATGATAATAGAAATTAAAACATGTATAAAACATTGAGGCACATTGGCGCAGTGGTAGCGATGAGCTAGTGCCCCTTCCAGAGATTGTTCCTGCCTGTCGCAAGATGCTTGCTGCTCTGTGCATGACCCTCAATAAAATAATTCATTGCAACAGTACTGTCTCTTTCAAACATACTAACCCCTAATTCCTGTCCTTCCATTTCTTTCTCCATATAACTAATTACCACACAATCAGTTCTTTAATAAATGTTAAGCCATTTGTAAGCTTGGAACGCTGATTCTTCAAAATTTTTAAGGAACACTGAAATATCTTCATAGTACATGTTTAATTATTCCATCCATCTATCTCTCTAGGGTCATGCCAGCCCCAGCAAGCATACAGCGCGAGGCAGCAACAATCCCTGAATGGGGTGCCAGCTCATCGCTGAAGCTGTGCCACCGAGACCTCACATATTTAATTATTAACAATATACATTATTTAAATGAAGTTAAAAATGTATCTGTATAATGAAATATATATACTTTAATGCATTTCATCTTCAAAATGATATCAAGAGCTCCATGAAGACAGCGCCTGGAAATCTAAATCAACTTAGAAGCCAGTTGTCATGATCTGTAAATATGCGCTCTCAGTTCAATTGAATTCCTTTATTGTTATTGTATGGTAGAATGAGATTCAGTATGCAAATCCTCCATAAACTTATTTTCCTATGAAATGGTAAAATAGCAACAATAATAATAATAATAATAATAGGATAAAAAATAGTGAAAAATATACAATACTAGCAGGAGTACCCGGCGTTGCCCGGGAATGTATAACCGGTGAATTTCCCAAATGAAAGAAACAGAACATAGAAATAGAACAAACAATTTTTTGATTCACATTTTATTGTAAGTTCTTGACCTTTTGATTCTGTCTGCTGTGGTGTTTCAGACGCCCTTGATATAGACTTTCTTCTGGTATCTGAAGTGGACCTTCAAATTCTATGTCTTTTTTTCGTTGGCATTGGTATATTAGCGAAAAGCAGGACAATCATAATGTGTTACATGGTATTACATACGGAATAAGCACCACAGTGAGATAAATTTACCTTATTTACAATACGTCGGAAAGTGAACAAATAGCATCAGTCAGTCAGAAAGAGCAACATTGAAATTGTACTATGAGTCGGAAAGCAAGTAAATAGCACCTCAAAAACGGAAAGCCAGTGAAAAAGAGTAGCACTGAAACCATACTGGGAAAAATGGCGGGGAGGGGTACTCTGTTTGTAAGGAGTGTCTGTGTTGAACTGTGCTGCTATCTAATTGTCGTTGGCGATGGAAACTACAGAGAGAAGTGACATACAACCGGTATGTGTGTGTGGAAAATGGTGGGGGAAGGATGCTGTCTTTTTAAGGAGAGTCTCTGTTCAAATGAGGTGCCATATAATGGATGTTGGTGAATGAAATACAGCACTATCAGTGCGTGTAGGAGTGTGACCCACGGAAACGCAGGTGTGTCAGCCGGTCACGAATACTGGGTCGTTGACGTTTTACATCCATACATCAGTTCCCCTTCACCCTATGAAAGTAGTTGGCCTTCTCATACTTGGACACTTCCGGCATTTCTTGGCAATTTAAAGAAACATGGGAAAAAGAGCGACGCACAGGGACCAAACGTGCCGCTAGATGGCGTTGCCGTGAACATCTGTTGCAACGTGTGCCGAACGTTGTGTCGGTGAAAAGTTGCACTGTGTGCTTCACCACGAACATTTTTCCCAACTAAACATACCCCATGACCACCTCCTGGTCACAAAGGAGCCCCATCCACAGTTTGGTGGCAATCGGACGCTCGGTGCAGATTTGTATGGCGGACAAACAAACATACATACACACACACATACATACATCGACTCTGCTTTATATATTAGATGAAAGCATGCGTGGCTCACGTGCAATATTACAACTGTAATACAAGTTTGCAGTGAGGCATTTGTACTTATAAGTACAAACAGTTCTTCCAGGAGCACTTAATGGACTGATGGCATTTATAGCTCTTGGGATGAAACTGTTTCTGAACTGCGAGGTCTGTACAGGAAAGCCTCTGAAATGTTTGCTAAATGGGAGAAGTTCAAATGGACTGTGCTCTTGGCTGAGGCAGCAAGTGCTAGAAGCTCCATCCCGATATTTCTCCCCACTCTTGACACAATCTGCAGTTGAGCTTTCCGATGAGCAGCTGTAGAGCTGTGATTCAACACTCAGATACACTGGGATTAAATACTCTGAGTGGTCCACTGATATAAACAAAGCTAAAGTGCCTATGGTATTTGGAATAGTTTGGCCATTGCACCATTATATGGTTACAGGTTGATTTCAATCAGATGCCTTAAACTAAAAAATGATATGCGGTTAATTTCAGGGTATTTGATAAAGCCGCATCAGGGATGTGAATCTAAAAAATATATGGAAACCACACAGGAACAGTAGCACTACTTTGACAATGGATGCTGCCAGTTTGCAAAAAATGAGCAGAGAACTTGCGTAGGCAAGGGATTGAGCTGCCATGAAAATGTGCGTGGCTTTATGCCAAGTTTAGTTTTTATACAGCATGATGTGTGCTTGAAAATGGACATACGCAACATTTTTGTGCGTACTCACTATTTATACATGAGGCCCCAGATCTAAAGGATAGATGGGAAGAAATTTTAGGTGTTAGGTGACAGTGCCAGTCCTCGACTTGGAATGTAATTACCATTTGATGAGCCCTGGAGTTGTCTCCCGATCACATATATGAATATAAATATGACTATAGTATCCAGAAGGGGGGCATTGCAGCACCCCAAACACCAATCACAACCACAACAACAAAAGTCAAGTACAAATAAAAGTGTTTATTAACCAAAATACCTTACAAAAAGATTTCTTATATGTTTTATACACACAAATCCTCTCTTCTAGGGCTAGGATATAGTCAATCAGATTCAAACAGGAGTCCCACAAAGATATCTCAGCATCACCCCTTGGTAGCACCCACAAAACCAAACAAGGCTGTATTCTGGAATTCTAACTCCCATGATGTCCTTTGGGTATCCAAAAGGGACCCAAATCTTGGGGACCTTACCCTCAGTGTATCAGAGGATACAATACCCAGATGCTGTTGTCTCTACTGGCCTTTCCAAAATACTGGCCTTCAAGCCGGCTAAGGATTCTTGTTCCCATCCAGTCAGACAGCCTGTTCTTCCAGTTTCTTTTATTGTGGCATTCCATATAGACAATGAATCACCCTTTGGGATGCCTGTCCATCTGCCTGCAGCACTAACCATGTATAAACACACCCCATATTCATAAATATCAAGTTAGGTGGCTGTGAGACAAAGGTCCTACTGGTAGGAAGAAGTGTGGCCTGTACAACTGAGGTGAAAGATGAGCAAGGCTGTGCTGGTCACTTATTTAAGTGAGAAAATGAAGTAGGCACATCATTTGCTAGTCAGGGGTCAAAGTCTTTCCAGTTAGGATCAAAGGTTTCTGTTTTATATATTTTGTTGTTTATTTTATGCTGTTTATACCTTGTATACCTTGTGTGTGGTTTCCTCCTTCTTACACAATAATCCTCACCAAGTACAACTCTCAAGGCAAAAATACATTATGCAAATCTATTGCAAGAATAGATTATGCAAATCACTAAATACAGAACTATCACATATAAGGATACAGAGTTGTTCAAATGCATCAAAAACAAGTAAACACTAATTAACATAAATGAAAAACAGCAATATCTGTCCATCAGCTAATTGTAGAACCACTTGTATAAAAGGAGTCAGATGAGCCGAACACAGTCAGAGTCCTGGGGCCTCATGTATAAACAGTGAGTACGCACAAAAATGTTGTGTACACCCGCTTCCATGCTCACATCCCTGATGCGGTTTTATCAAATACACTGACATTAACCATATATCATTTTTTAGTTCAAGGCATCAGATTTTAATCAACCCGTAACCATATAATTGTGCACGGAATGGCCAAACTATTCCAAATACTATAGCTGCTTTAGCGTTGTTACTCTCAGTGCACAACTGAGTATTTTAACCCAACATATCTGAGTGTGGAATCACAGCTGTATGGCTGATTGTGCCAAGAGCAGAGAGAATTCTTAGGGTACAGTTTCTAGCACACACTGGCTCAGCCATGCACACAGTCTATTTGAACTCCCTCCATTCGGCAACTGTTTCGGAGCCTTTCCTGCATGAACCTCGCAGTTCAGAAACAGATTCATCCCAAGAGCTATAAATGCACTCAGTCAGTCCATCCAGTGCTCCTGGTAGAACTGTTTGTACTTATAAATACAAATGCCTCACTGTAAACTTGCATTACAGTTGTAATATTGCACAACCTGAGCCACTTATGGTTTCATGTTGTATTTTTTCATTGTTTTTATGGTATTATTATTATTATTGTTGTTGTTATTTTGCCATTTTATAGGAAAATATGTTTATGGAGGATTTATACTGGCGTGACCCTGGATGGATTGATGGATGGAATAATTAAACATGTACTGTACTATGAAAATATTTCAATGTCATTTTAAAGTTTTGAAGAATCAGCATTCCAAGCTTACAGATGGCTTGACATTTACTAAAGAGTTGATTGTTTGGTGATTGGTTACTTGGAGAAAGAAAAGCAAGGACAGGAATTGGGGTTTAGTACGTTTGAAAGAGACAATACTGTTGCAATAAATTATGTAATCGAAGGTCATACACGAAACAGCATGATTCTTGCAGGAGACAGGAACAATCTCTGGTGCTGTACGACTTTCTGAACTTGAACTTTCGATCAACTTCCTCTTGTTGTTTATGTAACTGCTTAAACCAACAAATACAGTGGTACATCGGTTCACGACCATAATTCGTTCCAAAACTCTGGTCGTAAATCGAGTTTGTCGTGAACCCCCTCATAGGATTGTATGTAAATACAATTAATCTGTTCCAGACTGTACGAACTGCATGTAAATGTGTAAATATATGTAAAGATTAAGCACAAATACTGTATAGTTAATTACACCATAGAATGCATAGTGTAATAGTAAACTAATGTAAAAACATTGAATAACACTGACACAAAACACCCAGGCTCCCTGCTCAGCTACACCAGCTGGCTCGCTCGCGCGCTCTCTCTCTCTGTAGCACACCCCCCACTGTCAGCCCCCACCCCCCACCCTTTTTGTCAGCGGCACTGTCAGCGGCACTGTCAGCAGCGCGCACTAGCTTTCTCTCTCTGTAGCGCACACACCCCCTCCCCCCCTCTGTCAGCAGCACGCCCTCGCTCTCTCTCTGAGCTCACTCTCTCGCGCTCTCTCTCTCTCTCTGAACAGATGGGAACATTTGAACTAATCCAAACTTTAATTTAAAAACCAACCACAAGCAACCAAAAAACATTGCAGGAGTTCATGCTAATAGCCTTACAGCCCGATCGCTGTAAACACTTTTTTTAAAATGAGTTTTAAGCACAGCGGAAATAAATGAACATTTTAAAAAAAAGAAAAAAGTAACATTGCAACTAATCACGCTATGAACAACTCCATCTGTAAACACTTTAATAAGTTTTAAGCACAGGGAAAAAAGCGAACATTTGAAAAAAGAGAAAAGTAACATTGCAACAATTCACGCTACGAACTGAAAAATTAACTTTTGAAAAAACCGTAATACAAAAACCACCAAGAAAACTGACCTTGAAGTGTTTTCCTTCAGGTGTTTTCTCTCTTGTGATTTCTTGGGTTTCTGGTGTTTTTAGCTGTTTAGCTGGTGGGAGCGAAAGCCTCATGCAGCCATTCCAAAAAGAAAGTCCTTGTGACCCAACCCTTCGTGTTTGCCCTCCACATTACTGGCAGTCTGGCTTTGTTTACATTGTGCTGCTTGAAAGCACGAGGGTTCTCAAATTGGTAAATGAGTAAACTGGTGTGGCACCCGGCCAGGGCAGGAGCCCGGCCGGGACGCCCAGGAGACTAGAGGAGGGCATCCGTCCTGGTTACGCTGGTGGCCTCGGGTAGAGGGCATGGAAGCCCAGCCCTGTAGGGGCCCGTGGTCACCGCCAGGCGGCGCCCCACTTCCAGACCATCATCTGCCACATCCGGCTGAGGCAGGAGCCCGGCCGGGACGCCCAGGAGGACCGGAGGAGGGCCTGTACCTCCGCCAGACCACAAGGGGGTGTCCGCCCTGGTTATGTTGGTGGCCTCGGGTAAGGGGCATGGAAGCCCAGCCCTGTAGGGGCCCGTGGCCACCGCCAGACGGCGCCCTGCAGCCTTAATATCCCGAGAGCCCAGCACTTGCGCCACACCAGGAAGTGCTGGGGGGAAGACTTTGGGAGACACCCGGAGAGCTGCCGGGAGGACAGGCTGGGGCGTGGCCAAGGGAGGAACGCCGGGAACACCTGGTGCTCATCCAGGAGCTGTATATAAGGGGCCGCCTCCCTCCAGTCATTGGCAGAAGTCAGGTGGAAGAGGACGGAGCTGGAGTGAGGACTGGAGGCGGCCAGGAGAAAGGCACAAAGACTGGAAGAGTGTGGCCTGGACATTGGGGAATCGGTGCTGGAGGCACTGGGGTGTGTGAGTGCACGTAATTGAAAACTGTAAATATTGTAAATAAACGGTGTGTGGTGAAATTATGATGTCCGTCTGTCTGTGTCCGGGCCAGCGTTCACACTGGTAAACAGTTTTTCCACCTCTTCCAGCACTTGAAGCCTCTGCCTGGTTAACGCTGTAACTCCTTTTGCAATATCAGCTGCTTTAATATATTCTTTCTGCTTTAGAATAGTCGAAATCGTAGATTTTGACTTCTTGTACTCGGCGGCAAGTTCAGTAACACGAATGCCACGCTCAAACGTTTCAATAATTTCTTTTCTTTGATTTCAATTTTCTCCAAAACTTTCTTCTCACCACTCTTCACTTGCTTAGAAGCCATAGTTAACTGCAAAAGCACACGAAATACTGTAGAGCACAAAGAGAGTGCAGGTAAAGCACGCAAGTCTGACTGAGAACAATGAACAGGGAGCGTCTCTCTCTCTCTCTGTCAGCTATACCCCACCCCCACTTCAGGAGAAGGCAGGCAGTACGTGCATGCAAACCATCCCCCAACTCCACCCCCCTGGCACAGGCAGGCAGGCAGACAGGCAGGCAAACATGTGAAGTAATCTCCCCCTCCCCAGCAAGCACGTGGCTCGCTCGCTCTCTGTCTCTCTCTCTGCAGCAGGCAGGCAGTCTGACTGAGAACAATGCAACACGCGCACACAAATCGAAAGGGAAACTGGCTTGTTCGTATACCGAGTGTGTGGTTGTGAACCGAGGCAAAAGTTTGGTGAACTTTTTGGTCGTGAACCGAGACATTCGTGAACCGAGGTTCCACTGTAGTATATTTTTCCTTGCCTTCACTTGACATTTGCTGATATTCTTCTTTTTTCCCCGTGCTTTTGCCATTGTCTTTTCACGAAATGCTGAACTCAAGGGAATATTTATATTGATTTTCATATTCAAAGAGGCGTAATTCTGGGAGGAGTCGGGTTGGAGTGACAGGTGCACGAGCGTTACTTTTCATGTTGACCGGGATTTATGGAGTGGAAGAACATGGAGGTTGGCGTATAGACAGATCTATGCATCTAAGTATTTTTGTGCATACGCATATTTCAACTTTTGTTCATACACTATATTTTAGTGTGAATTATATGCACGGCATTATGCATGAGGCTCCTGGAGACAACAATTTGTGAGAACTGAAGCCATGGATGAGAAGTACAATGTCTTGATTGAAGTGATATATCTTGCCCCAAAACCAACTGTTTGTAATACCTTCCATAGAAAATTTGAAATTATGCGGTCAAAACTCTTCCCTGCATCAAAAGCCAGAAAAGCTGCAAATGGTATAGCATGGGGGCTACTTCTGTGATATGTAGAAGGTGAGGCATGTTATCTGGTGCATCATGGGAACTGATAAAACCAGGATGAATTAATTTATTAATAATCCTCTGAAAACACAGCGCAAGAGGTTTTGCTAGCAACTTTACTTCAGAATTCATCAGGAAGACTGGGTGTTAGAACAGTTGGATGGTACTTTGCCCAGCTTTACAATAAGGGTAAAAACGCTAAATTAATTGAGGGGTTCAGATTGGAGGAAGAAATACCAAAGTTCAGTATCTACATGTAAGGCGATGCTAGCTGATTTCAGAAAGGACACAACGCATCAGGCTCTGGCATTCTTCCAGGATTCAAGGAATGAGTAACTTCCTAGGCTTAGCTTCAGACACATATTATTGAGCTCTACTGTGCTGAATCTCAAATTCAATGGTCTGTATCAGTAAAGAGTTTAATTCAGAGCATGTACTTGGAATCAAAAGTTCATGTTCCTGATTCACCACACGAGGATAAGCATCTTTCAAAGATGAGAGGTGAGATACAAGATCAATAATTTTTTTGCTTGCCTGCTTGAGCCAAACTACTAGTATATCCAATTGTGAGATTATGAATAAATCCACACATACACAGGTTCGGCAACAGAATGATAGTTAATATTAAAGAAATCATCAAACTTTAAGGCTAATGTGTCACTAAATTCTTTATGGAGCAACAAAGATGTATTGAACATACACAATAAGCAGCTTGGGATGATGACAGTGGAGACTGGCTGTTTCAAGGGATGTGTTAACAGAAAAAGATAAGCAAGTGACTTAAAAATAAAAATGTAATCTAAATTCAAGTAAGAATGTTGTGTGGACAGAAAATGAAAAAGGTTTAGCTGAGTAATTTACCAGCTGCAAAGAATCAATCATGTTCAAATTTGAGGCATGTTTATACAGTGAGAGTTGACTGAGGTATGCATTGAAAAAGAGGAATTGGCACTTTGTCTAGCAGAGGATTCATAAAGAAAGGTGTGAATCTTTTCAGATTCAAGATCTCACTAACTATATTCAGAAAAAAATGCAGACTAGTACAGTGTCAATGAATAAGTTCAACAGAGGGTTATTTTCCTACCACCCAATTCAGTCAGCATCTGCTGGTATCACCCAAGCCTGTGCTAAGTATTTTTGGCTGTAGGTTGTGGTGGAAGAGAATAAGCAATCCACACTTTTTAGTGCTAGTTGATGCAGAGGATGCTACAAATCATTCTTCATTGGAACATTTGGTCACATCCTTGGCCAATAGCTTGAATTCTAGAATAAATACTATATCCACTTGTTTCCACCAAAAATAATCAACAACACTAACATGCCATCACCCGAAAAAAGTCTTTAGATATTCCAAGAGACTACTGAAAGATTAGCCATGACAACTGTAAATTAAGATAAACTAAGAGGTGCTTCAGCAGCAAATTAATAAGATAACAAACAACCTGACCCGTACATAACCCCTCAACACAAGCAACCATAAGCAATCACTAGGCTTCCTCGCCAAACCAGTCCCAAACCATCTCAATAACCATCTGTCTCCTGAAATCCACCCCCATCCCTTCCAGTTTGTCTGTATGCAGAGAACCAGCAAAATGAAATGGAACAAGTTAATGATAAACCCCCACAGGCACAGACTCGTTGTTCTATAGAACCAGACTCAGAACAGCAAATCCATCGGTCAAAGCAATGCCAGAAACAGGCCATTGGCAATTCCTCCACTCCAAAGAAACAATGTAATGCTGCCTCCTTCCTATCACCGTTACGATAAGTATAGTCTACAAGCAAGTCAATAGTAATGAAGTTGCCATACTGTTCATACAATTTAAAAAAGTGAGTGTGTCCAGAAGCTTAGCAGAGAAAATGTAACTTATAAGACTGAAGAAAAGAAAAATAAATAAATTGCATCTATTAAAAGGTAAAAGTACCCATAACTTGAAACTTGTTGATGGACTCTGAAGCATGCTTTGGGGCTTTAAAAATTACATTTACTGAGGCATGTGAAATCTTGTAGTCTAGTCCTCATGCAAGTTTCATGATTGGCGCCATCACTGTCCTGACTTACGCTGTTGCAGGACTGAAGTCAGGAAAAAAATAATTTTCTGGCATTCGTAGTACAGTTTAGATGTCTTTCTTGCCTCCTTCAAAATAACCTGACAGTTGTTAAAGTTAAGGAACTTTAATATTAATGGCCTCAGATAGTATAAATTTTAATGCCTAGGATGTCCAGAATTGTTTTGGAATTTGGTGGCATTTAGACTTTCAGCATTCTCTTTAATTCCCAGGATGTGAATGTTGTTTCCATGATTTCTATCATACAATTCAGTGAGCTTAGCATTTGATGCCAACACCTGACTCTCCACTGAAGTAATTTGTTTATCATGGCAAAGGGTTGTTCACAATGGAATTTTAAACTCTGAAGAAATCTTTTCCTCAGTTTAAATTTTTTGTAAATCAATTTTGGAATGTTTATAGTTCAGGCTGGGAGCTCTGCTGCAGTGATTTGGATGTTGTGGAATAAAAACTGCTCAAATTATTAAAGAAATCCTCCATATTGAAATGGTAAGTCTGCTCACATTCTGTATGCTGAGACTTCTTCAGGGTGTTGAAGACATTGGAGTAAGACACCATTTATTTATTCCAGAAAGGTAAGTGAGGGAAATAAATTTAGGGAAATGTGAGTATAGCTAGAGAATTGCCTTAACTCATGCCTGTCTGCAAGCAAGGGTCATGTTGCCTTCCTATTTCAGGGATTTATGCTCACATTTGTTTACTTGTACTTCTTAGCTTCAGTTTTGAATATTGCCGTAATGGTTTTAAATAACTGTAGAGTACTACGTACATGATTTGAATAGGCTGACAATACAGAATTTTGCTTGAAACTATCAAATAATCAAGCATTTCAAAGTCCTGCCTAAATGTTGCAATATTTCTAAGATGGAGAAAGTAGGTTTTAGAAAACACAGAAATGTAGAAACTGTTAGTTAAATCAGTTTCAAAGTGTGCATACTTAAACTGAAATTTAATGTACTGTAAATATGGGTAAATTCTTTGAGACATAGGGTTCATATATTTCCATTTTGTCACTTTTACTGTACGATTACACAGAAATTACAGTGTCAGGTTTACTTGCTTTAGTCCACTCACTATAAGTTGTTATGGCCGTAGGGTTTTAGAAAATGGCCAAGTGCACTTTGTTAATTTTTCCTTTTCATTTTGGTGCTTTCTTTCATCCTATTCTCTATTTTTGTTTAGATTGTAGTGCTCAGGTCATGCTTTAACATACTGCTGGTTTGGTTACTATGCACATGAGCAGGTACATTAATGTGTAATGTCTCTGATATTATCTTATGCATAAGAAGACACATTTTCAGGTATTTGTTTAATATGAGAAACTGCAACAAAAAATTAATCAAAAAACATTTTTTTAATGTCAATAGCTTAGCATTGCACCACCAATATATGATTAGTTTCTTATTAAACTATAATACTGCAGTTTTTAGGTGTCATAACTAGGAGGATTATCTTATTTTTAGTTGGTCTAGAGCATCTGCTATGTACATAAAAATAAATTTTCAAAATTAAAACTTTTTTTATCCATACCCTGTTTTGTGGTAACTATGGTATTGCTGCATCAAAAAAGCATAGGATGAACTGTGAAAAATTAAATGAAAGTTCTACATTAATTGAGTAATTTTTTATTTAACTACTATTTTTTAAATAATAAAAAACTGTTGATGGAATAATAAAATGGTGGCTAGTGACATAGCCCATTAATTCAGGGTTTTGGGTATGAATTTCTTTCTGTGTAGAATTTTCTTATGGTGTTCAGATTTTCTTCTCAAATTTGTGTTAGATTGATTGATTCTAAATAGTCTTTGATGTGTGTATGAGAGCCCTTTGACAGACTAGCCTGTCTTCACCATCTTTTAAAGACATGTCTCAAAGGGCAATTAATTTCAATTTTCAGGAACAGCTGACCAAATAATATATGGATTACACTAAGGTTTACATTTGTGATGCCCACAGCAGCCAGGATTAATCAGTCGATGATTTCATTTTAATAATAATAATACATTTTATTTATATAGCGCCTTTCCCATGCTCAAGGCACTTACAGAATATAAGAAAGAACGGCAAGGTATACAGTATATAGCATAGTACAAAACAAATAAATAAATAAAGAAGATTAAGACAGTAAATTCAGAGAAAGCCTAACAGACAACAGAACTGATGGTCTAGCACACACATACAGGTTACATGAGCATCTTGACAGAGAGGTAAACTGAGAGAAGGGGAATGAAGTCAAGTAGAGCTAAAAGCCTTCCTGAACAGATGAGTTTTAAGCTGTTTTTTAAAAGAATTTATGGAGTCAGCTGACCTGATTAATTTCGGTAGGTCATTCCAGAGTCTGGGCGCTATACAGCTGAAGGCCCTGTCACCCATGGAGTGTAGATTAGTGTGGGGCACAACAAGATTGCCAGAATCAGAGGACCTTAGTGGACGGGCAGGCACATAGTGATGGAGAAGGTCACTGATGTAGTTTGGCGCGAGGTTATTTAAGGCTTTGTAGGTTATTACTAGGATTTTATATTCGATTCTGTAAGACACAGGGAGCAAGTGAAGACGGAGCAGGATGGGTGCGATGTGCTCACTGCTGCTGGTTCGAGTAAGGACTCTTGCAGCTGAGTTTTGAATAAGCTGGAGCTGTGATATAAAATTAGAAGGGGCACCTGCTAGCAGCGATTTACAATAATCTTTGCGGGATGTGATAAAAGCATGGACAAGTTTCTCAGCATTAGAAAAGGAGAGGAAGGAGCAAACATGGGATATGTTACGTAGGTGAAAGTAAGAAAGTTTCTTAATGTGATTTATGTGGGTGGAGTAAGAAAGGGAGGAATCAAAAATGACACCAAGATTCTTTGCAGTAGAGGCAGGTCTGATGAGATCACCACCAAGATTGACTGGGAAGGAGCTCATTTTATTAAGTTGCATTTTAGTCCCAATTTGCAGGAGTTCAGTTTTGTTGCAGTTTAATTTCAAAGAGTTCTGCTCCATCAAGGTTTTAATTTCACTAAGGCAGGTTGTGAGCTGAGAAAGCTCTGATGAAGTTCCACTTTTAACATTGAAGTAGAGTTGTGTATCATCTGCATAAAAATGATAGCCCAGTCCATAGCTACGAATAATATGGCCAAGGGAAGCCCTGAGGAACTCCTTGTGTGACTGGTGCTGAGCTGGATCTGCTGTTGCCAAGACTAACAAACTCTTGCCTATCAGTCAGATAGGACTTGAACCACTGGAGGGCAGTGCTGGAGATACCCAGCATGTTCTCCATTCTAGACAGTAGAATGTCATGTCTGACAGTGTCAAATGCTGCACTGAGGTCTAATAGAATTAATATGCTGGTTTGTCCAGAGTCTGCTGCCATAAGCAGATCGTTGGTTACCCGTAGCAGAGCAGTTTCACAGCTGTGCTGCACCCTGAAACTAGACTGAAAGGGTTTCATCAAATTATTAGACGTTAAGTAATTGGTGAGCTGGGAAGCTACAACACGCTCAAGAGCTTTTGACAGGAAAGGTAAGTGGGAAATAGGCCAGAAATTGTTAAGATTGTCAGCATCAAAACCAGACTTTTTTAACATTGGGGTTACAGAGGCGATTTTAAAAGTGAGCGGCACAGAGCCAGTGTCAAGGGATGACTTTATTATTGTTGTAGCAGTCTGGATTATGGCATGAAGGCAGGATTTAAGTAGTGTGCTGGGGATGGGGTCCAGTACACAAGTAGTCGGCCTCATCTTACAAAGCAGGTTATTAACAAACGCAGATGTGACTGGTGAGAACTTAGAGAAGGAGCTGGATGGAGTGGGAAAACAGGGAGAGATATAAACAGATGATGTATTTATGTTAGTTGAATTATTTAGATCTTTAATTTTGTTACGGAAAAAGTGGAGGAAATCCTCACAGACTTCAGTAGAAGAGGTAGTTGGGCCAGATGCAGGTTCGAGTAGTTTATTAACTGCAGAAAACAAAACCCTTGGGTTATCATGGCCACTTTCTGCCATAGTGGGTGTTCTTAGCAGCAGTTAGTGCTTCTCTGTAAGCTCTTTGGTGGTCAGAGAAAGCCAGGATGTGCACGCTGAGGTCAGTCTTACATGACATTCTCTCAAGGCGTTGGCCAGCTGCTTTCATAGATAGCAATTCTGAGTTATACCAAGCAGCTGAACATTTCAAGGAAACTTCCTTATGTTTTAAAGGAGCTGTTTTATCTAATGCTGAATGAAGGGCTGAGATATAGTGGTCAACAAGACTATCTAGTGTTGATGGAATAGGTGCAGACAGTAAAAGATCAGAAATGGATCCAGAAAGGATAGAGGGACAGATATTTTTAAGGTTTCTGTAAGAAATTTTGATAAGTTTTGGTTTCAAACTCCATGTATCATTTATGTTCAGGGTTTTTTTTTGCTTAATTTTAAGAAAAGGTAGAACCTAGCCATGCCTAGAATTAGAGTCCATCACAATATTATCATGTATGGTATTTAGAACCTTAACACATAAGAACATAAAAGCATAATACAGTATGTGTGAGCTGAGACCTGTAAAACCTGTTTTGTATGTTCATTTTATTTTGCAGACCTGGTAAACAGATTACATAACTTGCGAGGCACCGAAGGGGCAGTAGATGAAGTGGGTCCAACACTTATGGAATGGGTAAGTGATTCTATTTATTTCTTTTAAATAAATTTTGATTACTGGTTTACCCAGGAAAGACCATTTCTAGGCATTTCAAAATTAAACAGAAAATGTAAAAAATTAATTTTTTAGTTTAAAATGGCTAAAACTATCCATTGTGGCAGACAGCTGGTGATCCTGTCCAGCCGGGATGCCTGGAAGGACCAGAGAGGGACAATACCTCACCTGGGCCATGAGGGCAGCTGCTCTGGTCTGCATTGGGACAATGGGATCAGAGTTTAGAAACTCAACCTTGTTGGGGCCCGTGGCCACCACCAAGGGGCACCAGGATGATTACAGAGCTATGGACTGAAGCACTTCCACCACACCCAGAAGTGCTGCCAGAAATGAATCCAGGGACACCCAAAGTGCTTCCGGGTGCTCATGTAAATGCTGCTGGAAGAGCAACACGGAACACCTGGAGCACATCCTGGGCAGTATAAAAGAGGCCACTCACTCCATTAATCCAGGCGGAGTGAGAGGAATAGAGGCAGCAGACTTGAGAGAAAAGAAGAGACTGAGTAATTGTGGCTGATTTATGCATTGTGTAGCACTGTAAAGAAGAAAAGCTTATTAAATGTGTGTTATTTTGGACATCTGGTGTCTGTCTGTCTGTGTTCGGGTGCTGAACCCCCACACCATTTACATATTTATAATGACTAGCATACTATTTGTTCTTGCTGCTAGTTGCAAGATTTTTTTCATATTACCCTTTATGAATTTTACAGTTCCCATGCCTTGATGCCTACATTACATACTGCTGTAACCAGGTGACAGCAAAAGCCCTCCTAGACATCAAGAAGCAGGATCCACGTGTTGAACATTTCCTACGTCTCTGCCAGGAATCTTCTTTTAGTCGGAAATTGGATCTTTGGAATTTTCTTGACTTACCTCGAAGTCGTCTAGTGAAATATCCATTGCTATTAAAAGAAATTGTGAGACACACAAACAGTGAGCACCCTGACAAACCCCACCTAGAGGAAGCAGTAAGTCCTGTGTTATTTTATTGTTGTTTTTATTATTGTTTTAAGTATGTGCTTCAGTAATCCACCTACTATATCCACTGCACAAAATTACATGATTATAATTCTAAATTAGATCACCTATTATGTAAAAGAAACATTCTCATTGTTTTTTGATGAGCTGAATTCTGTTCATTAATACCAATTTAATAATTTTGTCTTCTACCATGAAATTGTGTATTTTATGGCTTTATTTTGCTTTTATTTTATTGATAGATATTGCAATTGTATCTTAATTTCAGAATATTTTGTGTGATGATATTACTTCATGTACAATGGTTTGTCTTTGTGTGCATTACTTTTGAATAAACAGTAAACAAGCATTAGACACATTTAATAAGTTACAGAAAATTGACATTGGAGTTACTAAATTTTACAGGGGTTTCTTCGAGAAAAGATCAAACATTAAAATCTATAGTACAATCTGTAAAATTGTTAAACTAGAGCATGATAAAAATGTTTTATTTGTATTTTTGTGCACCAAAATTGCCAGCAAATTTAACAGGAGACCACACTTGACAAAACATAATTAATTATCATGACAGTACAGCTCACAAGACTTCATAAAAACTGCATAATGTAAAAAGTAAAATATATAATAAAAATTGAAATTTTACTTCAGATTTTAATCTTCATTTGCTTCTATTATTCACACTCACTTTTTTTACAGTTTAATTACAACAACTGAGATCTTTACAGGTGCAATTTTAGAATCCAAAGCTCAAAAATAAAAATACCCAGACCAAAACTAATCTTATTAGTATGTCAGTGAGTAACAATATTGATGGGATGATTAGATTCTATTTTCAGAATAAATTACTAAGCTTTTGCCCAGTAGAACAGATATTATTGATTATTACTGAAATAAATTTTAAAGTTAATTTTCCATTTTTACAAATGATAAAGACTTCCAAAAATCTAGAATTAAGTGCTACAATGGCAGTTTATGGAATATCCCAGTTACTCTTACAAAAGATAGATTTGCATTTTTTGTTTCTTTAATTAAGAAAACTGCTATATATCTTCATATTCTTTCTATAATAAAATTCTGTTAAAAATAACAATTTACAAATACGACTTATCATAAAACCTCCACCTGGAGCTCTATTCATAATGACATTTTCAAAATGAACGCCAATGTAAGAAAGTAATGCCCTGGATCATCACAACACCATGTGCTCCGCTGAACTTGAGGTGTACATATGTTTTGCGTAAACAAAATTGCCTGATGTTTTTCAAAAATCCACCATAAAACATAACAAGCATTTTTTCTAAGTTTTGTGTTTGAGATAGTCTAAATTAGGGTTCTTTCTTTGAGATTTTGCATACTACCTTCCAAAAAACAATGAGAATTGGCTGTACAATAGCCTAACATGGGTGACATACATTACACATGACAACGTGATATGAATTAAATGTCACCATTAAGCAATAATATTAAGTAAACTGACTAAACAGTCTGGTGAGATTTGTTTGATATGTCAAATCACATTAGAGATCTGGTGAAATGTACATG
Organism: Polypterus senegalus; assembly: GCF_016835505.1. NCBI lineage: Eukaryota > Metazoa > Chordata > Cladistia > Polypteriformes > Polypteridae > Polypterus > Polypterus senegalus. The sequence continues at coordinate 101,100,296 of NC_053166.1, forward strand.
CTAATCTTTTATTGAAAGCCTTCAACAATTCTTAATAATTTTGCTCATGATAAGACTTCCAGAAGTGAAAGAAACATGTGAATTGTGCCATCTGTCACTACAGATTCATAGCCCAGCATTTCTTTGAAGTGTTCCTTCTAGTGCATCATTTTTCAAAAAGTTCACATATAGGGACTGGAGTGTAGGAGATACATTTGAGCATGGCCTGTTTACAACAACAACAACAACAATGTATTTCTTGTAGAGCCCAAAATCACACAAGGAATGACTCAGTTGGCATTAACAGGACCTGTTTTTGACAGCCAACACCCCAACCTTGACCTTCAAGAAGCCAAGAAAAATCTCTACAAAAATAATGAGTGTTAAACAATGGGGTAAATGCAATACACAAACACAAATACACAAGTGATCCTCTTCACAGAGCTAAATCTAAATCCAAATCATTGTCATCTCAGAAATACAATAATATAGTACAAACTAGCTTGTTCTTGCTTCAATTGAAGTGAAGATGCAGAGCACCATGACAACTCTCAAGGCAAAATGCAAGAATAGATTATACAACTCAATAAATATAGAATTATCACATATAAGGATACATATTTCTTAAAAATGCATCAAAAATAAATTAGAAACTAACATAAATAATAAAAAATCAAGTTACAACCTTTGTCATCTTGAAGAAACTCTGCAAGTGGTGGGGCTTTGCAACAAAAAAGTGTTTCCTTTCATTTCCTCCCCTACCATTTGCTCTTGAGGTTGCCTATTTGTTGTTCTTTATGCTTCTGTTATAATGTAATGTCATATTGTCATGCCAGAATGCATTTTCTGTGCAATCTAGTCAGTCCTGGAATTCCATACCATTTTCTTTAAAGCAGGTCTGTGGTGGTGGCATATCTCATGGATGGTGGCTGAGAAAGCTCAGATATTATTTCCCGTACAGTACAAAATCTTAAGTGAGCTAAACATTACAATATTTATTAGTGGCTTATAATTAGTGGTGAAACACATGATTCTAGTTATGATGGTCTCCTTTTTAATACAATGAATGTTTTCCAACTGCCAGATGGAGCTGATTCAAAGTATTGTGGCTGAGGTAAACAGGAAGACAGGTGAAGCTGAATGTCATTACTACCGTAGTCAACTGCACTTTGTTGATGAGATCCAGAGAATTCCTGAGATTCTAAGATCTCAACTTCTTCTTTGTCATGGAGACCTCAAGAACAATAAAGGACAGGTAAACCAATTTGTAAAGCTCCTTAAACCCTCTTGTTTCCATATAATTTTCAATGTCTGAAATAATAGTATTTATCTGCTCAGGTACTACTTTTAGTATACTAAGACCAGCATTTTGGCACAATAATCAGTACTACTACTTTACAGCTATGGTAGACTTGGTGTGAATTCCAGCCTGAGTGGAGTTTAAACATTGAATGTGTGTCTGACTGTCTAATGGCATTTTTTTAATCTATATTTAAATTCCACATATAGGTGTGTAAAATTAATTGACTTGGCATGAATGAGCATGCTCAATGATGCTCTCTTGATCATACAGTTGGATTAAGTGAGTTTGATAAATGAATAAATGGAAAAAATATGATAGTTACTCTGATTTTAAGCATTTTGCTTAATCAGTTCTATATTTTATTGGACAACCTTAAGAGTTGTATCTTTTTGAACTAAAATTTCCTTGTGGAAATTGGCACTGACATTGCGAGTCTATGAAAATGATGATGTAATATAAGCTGATTCACACCTTATTTACATAATTTGCTTCTTTTACAAACAGTACTCTTTTAAAATAATGAATTCATCTATGTACCAAATTACCTTGATAAAGTTCTAGGGTGATGGAAACAGAGAGGCTAACCCATCAGCATCATGCACAAGGTCAACTCTGGAAATAACACAGAACAATGACCACAAAATGACAAGTAAAAATAATCTATCCTTTATTTGGAATCACACATAACCCAGTTAGAGTCATATTGCACCAGAGCAGCTATTGAAAGCTTTGGCAGAGCTTTAAATGTTCACAAGACACTCGTATTTGTATTTGTGAGGTTTTTGTGACCCTGAAACTTCCCCAGCTGTGCAGTGCACCAAAAGTCTATCAACACAGGCAGAGATTGCTTGACCATCGCCGAGGCAACTGCAGGTTCACGGCCTCGCTGCTTAACACACCGATCAGCCAATGGTTGGTGCAAGAAACAGTCTAACCTGGCCACTAACCTGGCACCATTTCTGGTTGTTTGCTGTGTCTATGTGTATTAAAGTGGTAGCTCCCATTTGAATAAAGGCCCTGACTGTGCCTGTTTTGCTTGAAATAAAGTTGTTTTTCCTGAAGCCTGTGGACTCAGTGTCATCTTTTGGGTGCAAGACAGTGACTCACATGCAACATGGTACCAGAAATAGGGACTTGCACTGATGGATGCCACAACAGGCGTGCAAAGTTCCTCTACTACCAGAGCCTTATGAGGCTCCTGCAGGCATTCATGTCCTTGCCTTTCTTTGGGACATTCTAGTGAATATGGCTCCTTTGGATGACCCTGTGTGTTCCCTATCTGTTTTTAATGCACGGCAACACTGATGCGCTGGGACAAGAGAAGCTGGGTACCTATTTTGGCCCCCTTCTTGGCCAGGGAGGCCCTAGTGGTCATGCAAAATCTTTCTCCCGAAAAGCCTGATGATTATGATTTCCTGAAGCAATAGATCCTTCTCTGCTCTGCCCTGAGCCTCTTGGCCAAGGGACAAATGTGCCAAATTGGCCCAGATCAGCCTGTATGGGGATAGGGCCAGGACTTAGTAGACCTGATTCAAATCTGGTTTCGTTGAAACACTTTTGAGCGCATTATGGAAAAGCTCACTATTGATGCAGTCTTGTCAGGAATAAACAAAATCCTATGTTATGCTGTAGGACTTGACCTGCAGACTGGAAGGCATCCAAACCACTTGGAATCAGAGGGGCTATCTTAACCTGGTACCAACTTCGATCCAACCGTTGCATCCCAACCTGTTAACCAACTGCCAAATCTACAAGATGCAGTCCCCTGCCTCGCTTTCTCTTGCTCAAGACCAGGCTCCCAGATTAATGCCATTGCTGGAGGCACAAGGACTGACTGCACAGGTAGAAGTGGCTAGCATAGGAAATCCTCCAGCTGGGATTGAGCGCAGGTGTTTTCTAAGGACCTTGGTCTTGCCAATGTATGAGATTCACACAGTCCTAGGGTTTTTAAGAAAGACAATTTATAGGTCTCTAAGATGGCCAGATGAGAAATCCCAGCCATGTCGGACTCTGGTAGTGATCTCTGCATAGTCCACCATGACTAGCTGTGGCAGATTATCTACACAAATATGGACCAGGTTAATATCTGCTGTGTTCATAGAGACATGAAAGAATAAGAGACTATCTTACTCCCTCTGAAATATAAGGGGAAGAACATTAAAGTTTGGACTGCCGTATCAGACACTTCACCGTCTGACAAGGTTGGTCAAAGAAACGACTTGAACCATATTTTTTTGGTGAGTTAGGGGACAACCCCATGACTGAGGATCTGGGACACCTGGCATCAACACTTTCAACCTTCACAAGCCAGACAGCAGTTATGAGCCTCATAAAACAATGGCTGGTGAAGAGTTGGGTGCTGTGTTGGGCCCGGGGGAAGCAGAAACTGATACTCTGACTGAGTTGGCACACTTGCAATGTACCAACAGCAGCCAAGACTTTGTAATTAAGCAAGTACACGTCGCAAATTACTCTTAGTATATGGAGCAGGAGGGCCCAAATTTGAAAGCACCACACTCTCTGATTAAGGATGGTTTCTTATATTGGATGATTTCTAATTACATAAGGGAAGGGCTGAGTGAGCAGTTGGTGGTTCCAAGTGGGCATAGTGAGATTGTTTTAAAAATTGCTCACACCCATGTGGATGTTCCCTTTCAGAGGATTGGGTTAGACATAATTGACCCACTTCCCAAGATTAAGAATACTTATCATTACATGCTCATGTTGGTTGATTATGCAACAAGGTGAAAGTTCTGCGGAAGGCCATTGCCCATCCTATTGCTAATTTTATATTCTGTTCATGGATATTGGCCTTCCTAGCAAGATTTTAACGGACCAGGGTATGCCATTCACTTCTCACATCATGAAGCCATTGTGTGAGAACCTTGCAGTTAAACAATTGAGCACCAATATTCATCACCCATAAATGAATGGCCTGACTGAACGATTTAACACGACTTTAAAACAGATGATTCGGTGTGTGGCCCATGACGACCTCGCCTCCTGGGACAGTGTGTTGCCCTTCCTCCTGTTTGGTATTTGGTAGTTCCCCTTCCCCTATGCATCCACTAGCCTGAGTCCATTCAAACTGTTATTTGGCTGTTGGCCACAACAGGGTGTTGGAAATTTTTTTGGTAGATATGGGCAGTGGTTCATAGTGAAACTCACCAGGTGAAATTTGTCAGTCAGGTCATTTCGCTCCAATAGCAGATTTGTAAATTGTCATCATGGTGATTACTTGACAGACACCCAGAATGCTGAGTTACCGTCACTAATAAGGAGGAACTCAGATGTATTTTCAGCCGTGCCTGGCTAGACTGAAATTACTGAACGCAAGATTATAACTTAACTAGGCATTAAAATACAGATGTTCTTCTCCGAGAGCGAAAAGGAATTTGATGCACGAGGAGGTGAAGCAGATGTTTGAACTGGGTGTATTTCACGAAAGTAAACACAAGTGGTATTCACCACCTTGGACTGGTTGTTCATATTTATCAGGTTCCCATTTGAGCTCCATGGAACACTATTGACTTTTCATCGGATTATGGATCACATTCTGTGACCCCATTCCGAGTATGCTAAGGCATATCTCAATGACATGTCCAATAATAATCAGAGTAATGATTGGAGGCTGCATCTTGACCACCTGCTAGCAGTGCTTGATAGTTTGAGGCTGGCTGGTTTGACCCTAAGAAGTGTAAATTAAGGCTGTCGGAAACACATTCTTTGGGGTTAAATTAAACAAATTTGGAGTTTTCAATTAACCAAATATGCATGTTAAAGCTTGAGTCAAATATATAAATAATGCACACTATTCATATTTCCCAAATCATGCACTGATGTAATACATATCATTTAGTTAATTAGTTTCCAGCAATTTTGAGACATCTCTGGTAATAAAGGTGCTACTGTCCTTCCTCAAGAACAAACAAACAAACTGACAGACTAAAACAAAAAAATAAATAATTGTACAATCATAAATTATTTTAATTAATTCATCATTTTCTTCCTGGTTTGTCCTACCATGTTAAATCAAATTAGGTAAAGAGATGGGCACAGATAAAACAGAAAGTAGACTCATTTCATTGAACACAGCCAGCTCTGCTCAATAAAAACTTGCTTATTTTGATCCTTGCCATCAGTGTGAAGCTGACTGGTCAAAGATTCACCACGCACATAATTCCATCATCAAAGGAAATGTCTGAAGAGGACAAAAATCAGAAAAAATGTTGATATTTATCAGTTTGAAAAGGGTTTTTAAACAATTTCTAAGACTATGGGACTTCACAAAACCACAGTGGCAACAGTCCTATGCCTTCTCAGGAATGGCTATCCTGCCAAAATTACACCAAGGACACAGGTTTAAATCATTAAAGAAATCAAAAAGGATCCTAAGACACATCAGAAGAATTGCATGCTTCTGTTGCCTTGGCGAAGGTCAGGTTTCATGACTCCATTTCAGAAAGACACAAGACAAAAACACGCTTCATTGAAAGTCGCAAGGAGGCAAACACTGCTGACAAACGGCACAAATGCTTGTCTTTCATTTCCCAGGAAGAACCTGGATGATCCTGAAATCTTTTGTGAGTATATTTTGAGGACAGATGAGAAAAAACGTAAACATTGTTAGACAACTCTGAACCTGTTATGTCAAATCTAAAGCAAATGTCATTAGAATAACATTATTCTATCAAAACTGGTGGTGGTGTGATGGTGTGAGAATTCTTGGTTGTCTCAGGATCTACACTCTTTCTATAACCGAAAGAACTCAGTTAAAAATTCAGCAAATGTCCAGTTATCCCTCTGTGAACTGACTGTGAAGTGTATTTTAAGTTATGTAACAAAATACTGATATAAAATACAAATTAAAGTGCACACCACTGTGGCTAAAACCAGAAAAATTAAAGTTTTAGACTGGCAAAATCAAAGTGCAGCCCTAAACCAAATAGAGATGCTGTTGCAGAATCTGAAACAATCCACCATGCTCAAAAATCTACAAATGTTATTTAAATAAATTAGTTCTAGAGGAAAAGGTTGTCTAAAATTTCTTCAGAGCAAAGTGACTGATATTGATTTGCAGGAATCCAACATAAATATGGTTGAAGTTAAACTGTAAAGAGTTAATTGCTGTTTCACACATTGGTCTTTTGTTTATTCTGGTGCCTTTTATCTCATTTTAGTTTTCATTTGAAAATCTGAAACCATTTAGTTTCAAAATTTTGAATACAGAGAAATTATTTCACTGGACTATGTAATAAATGTGCAATGCCAGAAAGGGGAAATTATTGCTGAAACTGAACAATATAAATTTAGTTATGTAAAAGTCCAAGCTAAACTTCTGCCTGCTAGAAATTAAAGTCTTGGACCAAACTTTTTTGTTTTTTATTAACACTTTTTCTATTACAACTTTCAAGAATATTTTCCTGGCATTATTTTTAACAGTTAATAAATTACATTTTTATACAATTTGGATTTTACTAAAGCTATCTAATCATAACAATTAAAAGATATCAATGAAAAAAATCTGTTGTGGTCCCCGGCTGGGGCTGGAGCCCGGCCGGGATGCCCAGAAGGACCAGAGGAGGGCTTGTGCCTCCTCCAGACCGCGAGGGGGCGATCGCCCTGGTTGTATTGGGGGCCACGGGTAGACAGCTTGGAAGCCCAACCCTGTAGGGGCCCGTGGCCACCGTCAGGCGGCGCCCAGGTGCCTGAGGAACCCTGGAGCCCAGCACTTCTGCCACACCAGGAAGTGCTGGGGGGAAGACGACAAGGGACACCCGGACGGCTTCCGGGTGCGCAGCCGGCTGTTCCGCCACACTGGGGTGTGGCTAGGACTGATTGCCGGGAAGCAGCTGGAGCCCATCCAGGTTCCCATTTAAGGGGCCGCCTCCCTCCAGTCAGAAGCGAGAGTCGGGTAGAAGAGGACGGAGCTGAGAGAGAGGATGGGAGGCGGCCAGGAGAAAGGCATTGGACTTGTGAGGCCTGGACAGTTGGGGGAATCGGTGCAAGAGGTACTGGGGTTTGTGCACGTGACTTTAATTGTAAATATTGTAAATAAACAAGTGTGTGGAGGAACCAACAATGTCTGTCTGCCTGTGTCCGGGTTCAAGTTCACACTGTACAGTACAGTAAGTCTTTGTTCTTGGAATGCTGTCAGTTTTGTCCACTTTTTTCATTTAAAACATATTAAACTACATTTTATCTTTACCATTTTTTGATTGCTAATGTAGGATAATGAAACTGAGTCTAACATCTTTTCTATGTTTTCTTATGTTAAAATTTATGGCTAAAATTGCTCATTTGCCAACAGGTTTTTCACAAATTTAAGATTCTTGTGACCTTTTGCACTTTAAAAAGTGCTCTCTGCAGCTTGATAACTTAAGTTTCTAATGACTCAAAAAGTAATAAATGCAGTAACACTGATAATTCTGAAAATAAAATTTCCTTAAGGTTAGAGATTAAACCTAACCCTTCCTTATAGAAATCGTTTGATTATACAAAGGCAGAAAAACACGGTAAATCACACCGAATCATTTTTCACTTTCATGAATACTTTATAACCAACAATATTTAAATAAAAAGCAAATTGTTTTTGTGGAAAAATTAAAAGTGAAAACTTTTAATACCTCAGTTTTATAAAAGCTTGTACCCTTTAGTAATTTCTTTGTGGAAGGACATTTTAATTTAATGACAACAGTAAGTTTGTTTAGATAGGTCTCCATCAATTTAGCCCAGCAGGAGTTTGCAATTTTATTCCACCGATTACTGCAAAGTCTTTTAAACTCAACCAGATTTGTGAGGGCACTGGTAATGCACATTTTTTTTTTTAATTAAGAGCAGAAAGCTGCCTTTATAGGTCTAGGAAATTAATATGTGTTCTAGCAATGTGCAACACCTTCAAAAATCTTTTTCATGTTTCTCAGGTCTTTCATGTTTCTCTTATGCAATAAGAGTCTGCAGATATTTATTAGTGTCTTACAGAATGCAGAAATCTTTGCATTATGCAATAAAACATTCAGAGAAATACTATAGGATCAACTAACTCTACCTAAAGCTAGAGTAATTGGAGTCAAGTCAGTTTATGTCAAATGATATGGACTTAGTTTTGTTATTATTTTCCTAAGAAATATTTTCATTTCCATATTGATTTAAACAAAAATGTACCAAGCAGAAGGTATAATATGACTGATCATGATTTTATCATGATTTCAGTTTTTCAGCCAGTAGTGGGCCAAGTTTAAGAAGTGCTAATTTAATTAGATGTACTGCCATTTAGTAATATCAATAAGAGGTCAGCAGAAGCAAAGTTTAGAGACCAGGCTAATTAATACATGTTATGTGATGTGGGTCTGGAGATACATAGGGACATGTCTTCGAGCAGCCCAGCAATACAAAGGCAGTGAAGAGCTTCCAAGTTTAATTTTGATAGAAGGGGCTAAAAATGGATGAATGTAAATATGTTACAGCCTTTTAAATTTGTTGTAGAGCAAAATGTTATACAGGGTTGTCTGTTGGGTTGCTCCAACACTTTCCTGTACCTTTTCATCCTTGGAAGCACATTTTGTTACATTTATTAATAGATTTACCTCCTTCAAAGGGTTACAGTACTTTTTTAGTAATTGTGGATACATTTTACACAAATGCTTATTGGCAAAAGTTTCAACATACATTTATTTACAAAGAAATGTGTGTCTTCATTATTTTCTACCTTACACAGTTTATTCCTATATTCTGGAAAACATTTTCTTTGAAAGGTTTTGTTGATCAATCAATTTAACACTCAGGTACCAACCACAAGAGACAAGTCAAAGGAGTCAACCAAAATATGGAAAAATATTTACGGTGTATGGTGAGCTCAAATCATGACGATTTGGTTAAGTTGAAAATATCACATTTTGATTGTCTTTATGGGTTTCACTCCATTCTTTTTGCAAAACCCTCTTTTTCACCATTCCCCCTGTTTATATGGAAAAGCTAATTTTAAAAAGCAGATGAGTTAGTTAAGAGGTTCGCAGATAAAAGCTGTAGGGATGAACTTACTTTGAAGGCTGGGCAAAGAGTTTGGCAGGCAATTAGAGATATTTGGTTATGGGTTCCAACACAAAAACTGGCACCTAGATATAGTGCTCTCAGACTTGGCCCTGTGTCTTACAGCCTGTTTCTACTTGCTGACTTCAAGATATTTTCCACGTTCCATGTGTCCAAATTAAGGCTGGTCCATTGCAGTGCTTATACCTTCCTTATAACCCACCTCTTGCAATTTCAGCAGGTAGGACTAAAGAATATGAACTTCAGTTTGTGGTGGATTCTAGGATGCAAGGGTTTTCTGTGGGGTATTAAGTTCATTGGAAAAGCTATAGGCCTCAGGATCATTCCCATGTCTGGTTTGATGCCCTGAATTTGTTGGCTTGCTTTTATAGTAAATTCCAGTTGAAACCTGATGGACATACCCAGAGGCCGTATCATTGACATGGGAGTTATTTGATGATTTTATTTTTGTTTCTATTTTTTGACGTCTTATTTTTTCCATTTAGATAAGTCTTTCACTTGATTTCGTGTTTTTGTACGTCAAAGATTTATATTTTGGTGTTCATGTTTTGCTAAGACAATTCCCCTTTGAGTTTAGTTATTTTTTGTAATGTTTTAGCTGTAGTTTTTGTGTATTATGTCCACCACTATTTTGTATAATTGTCATTATGATAGTGCCATTGTTGAGTTTTCTTGGAAGTCGTGACTTTAATCAACACAATGGGTTTAAAGGTCGATTGAAAGTTCATTTTAGTATCTGAACTGGGGATTCCAAACCTAAAGGCAATCCTTGTTACTCTTGATCTAGTAAACTTATTTTGGTACTGACCTTTGCTTGTTTTTGACTTCATTTTTTGCATCACACTTTGGCTTTAATCAATATCCTTTGATCTCCCAGTTTTGATTTTTCTTCCTGAACTTAATTATGCTTAATTACGCTGACACAACACAGTGTTACATTAAAGCTGATTTACAACATTTCCTATGTTTAAGTACCATAGTACACAAGATAGGGTTACACTGTCATTTCTTATTAAAAAAATGCATTGTTCTCCACTCAAACCCTTGGAGTATACAAAACTAGTCCTAACTTTTTTTTCTGGAATGTATTAAAGCAACAATTTAAAAATTTACTCTGATATTTACCTTTAATGAAATAATAAGGTTCATATTCTATTAGAGAAGATAAAGAATAATGTTTGAGTAATAATTGTAACAAACTGTTTTTATACTAATATTAGAATTCTAGTATTATACTTATTTTTTGTTAATTGCATCATTTCTTTCACTTTAGAAGTTGCATGTTTTTCTTTTTGAACTCGTCCTGGTACTGAGCCGGCCTGTCACGCAGAATGACAAACTTCAGTTTCAAGTATTTCGACAACCCATTCCTATTGGAGACTTACTCATGGAGGATCTACCTGATGGAGACACAGGGCTGGCTGGCTCTTTTCGTGGTGCATTCATCTCAGCCAATGACAAAAGTAGGTGCAAAGGATTGTTTATTAAACAATTATTTCATTACCTCATTAAAAATTATGTTTTGCCATTAGTGTTCTATATCACATCATGAAAATTGTTTACTGTTAATATTTGTTAAATTATGCAGTTTTGTTCTGCTTATGCAAACGTTTTTCATACTGTAGTTATACAAGGATACTATATGCGCAAAGAAAATAAGGAAAAGTGTGACTAAATCATAAGATTTAATGTATACTTCACATGCAGTAAGTATTATTGCTTGTTAGTGCTGTGAAATGAATAATATGAACTGTATTGAAACAAACAAATTACATGGGTTGGATATGGTGGCACTGACCAGAAAGCTGAGACAGGGCTGGAGGTGGCAGAGTTAAAGATGCTAAGATTTGCATTGGGTGTGACGAGGATAGACAGGATTAGAAAAGAGTACATTAGAGGGTCAGCTCAAGTTGGGAGACAAAGACAAAGTCAGAGAGGCAAGATTGTGTTGGTTTGGACATGTGCACAGGAGAAATGCTGGGTATATTGGGAGAAGGATGCTAAGGATAGAGCTGCCAGGGAAGAGGAAAAGAGGATGGTTTATGGATGTGGTGAGAGAGGACATGCAGGTGATGGGTGTAACAGAACAAGATGCAGAGGACAGAAAGATATGGAAGAAGATGATCGATCCACTGTGGCGATCCCTAACGGGAGCAGCCGAAAGAAGAATTGACAGAAACAAATTATTTTAAAAATTGATGAGTTTTAAAGTCATACATTTTCCTGCAAATTTATTTAATCATTCAAAGTAATCGTTCCATCAGAGTGGATCTGGTAAAAGTAAAGTAGTAAGAAATTACTAGGAGATTTTAAGTAAGGTCAAAAGTAACTGGAAAACCAAGTTAAATGTTAATCAAACACATAGGCAAATACACAGGCACAGTCATAACTTCATAAGCAGACTCTGCCCTAGCTAATAACTTTCAGAATCCTGGAAACAAGTTATTACAGTGATTCTCAAACTGTGGGGCAGGCCCCCTAGAGGGGCACAAAGTAACAAAAAGGGGGGCGCGAAGATGTGAAAAAAGAAAACAAGAATCAAAAATATGAAAAATACATCTATTGAAACCAAAACAAATTAACTTAAACTACATTCTGATACTAGAAAAATAAATATAGAGTTAGATAAATGTAGATAAAAGTTAAGTAGGTATAATAAAATATGCATGTATGATATATCATTAATTAAAAAAGCACAAATTGGTATTAGTGGGCTCCTTTCAAAAAACGTTAGGGGGGCGTGATTAAAATTGTCATGAAAACTAGGTTGCAAATACTTAAAGGTTGAGAAACACTGAGTTATTCAGTGCCTTGCTCAGTTTTTTGCTTAGCATCCTAATGAACTATTGCAATGATCAGAAGCTCTGAGTGAAAAAACTGAAACAACTAGACACAACTGTCAGAATCTTACTTACTTAAATTCAGAGTTTTATACAGCTAAATGAAAAATATGCAAACCCTAAATTCTTCAATGAGTAAAGATGAATTGCAAGCAGCTGCAGCTTTCTTCAACCAAATCATGTTTTAAAGATCTTGTATTTGTACTGTAGGACAGTATTTACAATTCTGTTGATATTCTTGATATATTTTTAATGGAAACATATTTGAACAGCTTTCTTAAAATGAAAGACTTCCTTCATGAAAGTGAGAAGACTGTGGTAGTGTTTTTTTCTAGATAAAAAAAGTTTTGAACTCTCAGTCCTTAGGTTTGAATTCTGTTTATTCAGAGAGCTGGCATAATTTCAGTCAGTCAGTCCTAGTCCAACCCGCAATACTCTAACAGAGGGCCATGGGGGTCTGCTGGAGTCATTCCCAGCCAGCACAGGGCAAAAGACAGGAACAAATCCTGGGGAGGGTACCAGCCCAGCACACACACACACCCACAAGCACACACTAGGGACAACTTAGGATCGCCAATGCACCTAACCAGCATGTGTTTGGACCATGGGAGGAAACCGTAGCTCCCGGAGAAAACCCATGCAGACACAGGGAGAACATGCAAACTCCACATAGGGAGGACCCGGGAAGCAAAACCAGGTCTCGTTACTGTAAGGCAACAGCACTACCACTGCGCCACTGTGTTGCCCTGGCATAATTTCATCTTCCTCAAATTATATTTCATTTTTTTGCTGTCTCTGAATGATAGCAGCTATTGGTTTATTGAATGTGTTTAATGTTTTCATAATGTTTCAAGAATCTTAACTCGCAGAAATTAGCCACTACGCAAGCAATTTATGTTTCAGTTAGCTACCATATGTTAATCAAGGCATTTGTGTGATATAAATCATGAGGACTGATCAAAATGCAACAGTGTTGAATAATTAATATAAGTAATCTTATACATCAGTGTTATTTTCATAAATGGTAGGCAACAAGTGGAAAAAAGAAAAACTAGGACGGTATTTTATTTTATATATACAATTCTTTGCTTCTTTTATGCTATCTATTTATCTTTTCTATGCAGGACTGTGCAAAAAGTTTAAGCCACTCAAGCAAATTATTATTAAAGCTAGTCATCTATGAATTAAGTGTTTATGTGATTGTGAAAATATTGCATAACATCAGAGAAAATAGAAAGATTAACACAGTGAAAAGTAACAAAGCTTTTGTTTTTTTTTTTTTGTTTTCCAAAATCTTTTGGGATATCTTGAACAGCTTAGGTTTTGTTCTCAGCTTTCTCCTTGGTATACCCCATTCATTACATGTTTTTGCTATATTCAACTATCTTCTTCTTCCTCTTCTTCTTTCGGCTACTCCCATTAGGGGTTGCCACAGTGGATCATCTTTTTCGATATCTTTCTGTCCTCTGCATCTTGTTCTGTTACACCCATCACCTGCATGTCCTCTCTCACCACATCCATAAACCTCCTCTTAGGCCTTCTTCCTCTTTTCCTCTTACCTAGCAGCTCTATCCTTAACATCCTTTTCCCAATATACTCAACATCTCTCCTCTGCACATGACAAAACAAACACAATCTCGCATCTCTGAATTTGTCTCCCAACCGTCCAACTTGAGCTGACCCTCTAATATACTAATTTCTAATCCTATCCGTCTTAGTCACACCCAACACACAGTGCAAATAATAGCATCTTTAACTCTGCTGTCTCCTGCTTTCTGGTCAGTGCCACCGTTTCCAACCCATATAACATAGCTTATCTCACTACCGTCTTGTAGACCTTCCTTTCCACTCATGCTGTTACCTGTCTGTCACAAATTACTCCGGACACTCTTCTCCACCCATTCCACTCTGCCTGCACTCTCTTTTTCACCTCTTTTCCACAATTCCCGTTACTCTGTACTGTTGATCCCAAGTATTTAAACTCATCCACCTTCGCCAACTCTACTCCCTGCAACCTCACCATTCCACTGACCTCCCTTTCATTTATACATATGTATTCTGTCTTGTTCCTACTGAACTTCATTTCTCTCCTCTCCAGAGCATATCTCCACCTCTCCAGGGTCTCTTCAACCTGCTCCCTACTATTGCTACAGATCATAATATCATCAGCAAATATCATAGTTCACTGGAACTCCTGTCTAATCTCTTCTGTCAACCTGTTCATCACCATTGTAAATAAGAAAGGGCTCAGAGCCAATCCCTGATGTAATCCCACCTTCACCTTCAATGCATTCATCACTCCTACTGCAGACCTCACCACTGTCACATTTCCCTCGTACATATCCTGTACAACTCTTTCGTACTTCTCTGCCACTCCTGACTTCCTCATACAATACCACAGCTCCTCTCATGGCACCATGTCATATGCTTTATCCAGGTCCACAAAGACGCAATACAACTCCTTCTGACCTTCTCTATACTTCTCCATCAACATCCTCACAGCAAACATCGCATCTGTGGTTCTCTTTCTTAGCATGAAACCATACTGCTGCTCACTAATCATCACCTCACTTCTTAACCTAGCTTCCACTACTCTTTCCCATAACTTCATACTGTGGCTCATCAAATTTATGCCCCTGTAGTTACTACAGTCCTGAACATTCCTCCTTATTCTTAAATATTGGCACCATGTCAGAGGTGCCAGGGGAGACGACCCGGCCAGGACACCATGAAGGACCGGAAAAGGGCGTGCGCCCACCATGGATCACGTGGGGGCCGCCACCCTGGTTGCTTTGGGCTACGGGTACAGAGCTTTGAAGCTCCACCCTGTAGGGGCCCGTGGTCACCGCCAGGGGGTGCCCCCATGCCTTTGGAGCCCTGGACCTCAGCACTTCCGCCACACCAGGAAGTGCGGGGGGGAAGAAGAGCAGGGACACCCGGAGTGCTTCGGTGGATGCAGCCGGCACTTCTGCCACACAGGGGCGTGTCGGCAGGTGATTGCTGGATCCCACCTGGAGCACATCCGGGTGATAATAATAGGGGCCGCCTCCCTTCATTTGAGGCAAGAGTCGGGAGTGGAGTGGACTGAGCTGGAGAAGAGAGAAGGAGGCGGTCTGAAGAGAAAGGCATTGTGTGGCCAGGACTTTGGGGGTTTTGTGGTGCACTTTAAGACTGTAAATATTGTAAATAAACGTGTTTGTGGGTGACATGAACGTGTCTGCCTGTCTGTGTCTGGGCCAGTCTCCACACACCAGTACACTTCTTCTCCACTCCTCAGGCATCCTCTCATTTTCTAAGATTCCCTATAACAATCTGGTTAAAAACTCCACTGCCATCTCTCCTAAACACCTCCATGCTTCCACAGGTATGTTATATGGATCAACGGCCTTTCCAGTTTTCATCCTCTTCATAGCTGTCCTTACTTCTTCCTTGCTAATCCATTGCACTTCCTGATTCACTATCTTCACATCATCCAACCTTCTTTCTCTCTAATTCTTTTCATTCATCAACCTCTCAAAGTACTCTTTTGATCTGCTCAACACATTCTCCCCGCTTGTAAGTACGCTTCCATCCTTATCCTTTATCACCCTAACCTGCTGCACATCTTTCCCAGTTTGGTCCCTCTGTCTAGCCAATCAGTACAGGTCCTTTTCTCCATTCTTAGTGCCCAACCTCTCATACAACTCATCATACATCTTTTCTTTAGCCTTCGCCACCTCTCTCTTCTCCTTATCTCCTTGTACTCGTCTACTTTTTGCATTTCTCTGACTGTCCCACTTCTTCTTCTTCGCCATCCTCTTCCTCTATATACTCTCTTGTACTACCCCATTCAACCACCAGGTTTCCTTTTCCTCCTTCCTCTGTGCAGATGTCACACCAAGCATCCTTCTTGCTGTCTCTTACTACATCTGCTGTAGTTCCCCAACTGTCTGGTAACTCTTCACTACCACCCAGTGCCTGTCTCACTTCCTCCCTAAACTCAACCTTGCAGTCTTCTTTTTTCAACTTCTACCATTTGATCCTTAGCTCTGCCCTTACTCTCTTCCTCTTCTTGATCTCTAACGTCATCCTACAGACAACCATCGTATGCTGCTTAACTATACTTTCTCCTGCCACCATTTTGTAATCTCCAATTTCCTGTGTGCATGTTCCCCCACTCTTGTATGTCACTCTATGTTCCTCCCTTTGATTAAAATACATATTCACCTCAGCCATGTACATCCTTTTGGCAAAATCCACTATCATCTGAACTTTTTCATTGTTCTCCTTGACACCATACCTACCCTTCACCTCCTCATCTCCTCTGTTCCCTTCACCAACATGTCCATTGAAATCTGCTCCAATCACCACTTTCTGTCCCTTGGGTACACTGTTCATCACTTCATCCAACTCACTCCAAAAATCTTCTTTCTCATCCATTACACACCCAACTTGCAGGGCATATGCACTAACAACATGCATCACCACACCTCCAATTTCCAGCTTCATAATCATTACTCTGTCTGACACTCTATTCACCTCCAAAACACTCTTGACATACTGTTCCTTCAGAATAACTCCTACCCTATTTCTCCATCCACACCATGATGGAACAATTTGAATCCACCTCCTATCCACTTGGCCTTACTCCCCTTCCATTTAGTCTCTTGTACACACAATATATCAACCTTCCTTCTCTCCATCATATCTGCTAACTCTCTCTCCTTACCAGTCATACTGCCAATATTCAAAGTTCCTACCCTCAGTTCCACTCTCTTAATGTTCCTCCTCTCCTTCTGCCTTCCAGACATGTCTCCCCCCTTTTCTTCTCCTTCTTCGGCCAACAGTAGCCCAATTTCCACCAGGAGCCTGTTGGCTAACAGTATTGGTGGTGGTCATTGTTAACCCAGAACTTGACCAATCTGGTATGGAAATTTGTATTGTCTGCATATTTATTTGGTTAAATTTTACATCAGATGCCCCTCCTGATGTAACCCTTCCCATTTATCCAGGCTTAGGACCGGCACAAAGAGACACACTGGCTTCTGCATTCTCTGTGGGTTTGGTAAATTCAACCACCAACACACATTATTTCAAATTAAGAGGTAATGATTAGTTGAATCCAGACCTACTATTGGCCTTACTGTAGTCTTACCAGGTGTACTATAGTCAGCAAGAAATAATGTGTTTTGATGAGTAAATAAACACTTACTGATGAGGATTACTCTCTTTAAAAATTATTTTCTTGGGTGGCATTTAGTAAAGTACTGTATATTTAGCTTTGTACAGGGAAGCAACTGTGCTTAGTAACCAAAGTTTTAATTAAGGGTGAGTGCTGACATAACAGGCATTAATGATAATGAGCCAAGGTGAGCAGAGATGGGATGTTGAATAGATATGGGTTAGCTAGAATAGCAAGAAATTGTGTTTAGTGGAGTGACAGTTGCTTTAGTGGATGTGTAATTCTGTGAGAAAACAAGGACCAGAATTTTTCCTTTTTTGTAAGTTGGTAGAGTGTGGAGCTGTATGAGGTTGAAAGAGGAAAGAAGAGAGAAAACAATCAGTGAGGATTAAAAGTACGCTATTGTCATCGGGAATGGAGGACAGCAGCACATCCACCTCGTCAAAGAAGTTCTTTAGCAGCCAACAATGTTAATGTTAATTTAAATATTTTTCAATTACTGACAGTGATTCACTCTCAAGGCAAGCAGAACATATATTAAAAAAATTAATAAAAATTAACAAATCATGAAAATGAAAGTCTTTGTTTCATTCCACTGTGAAAGCGTCAGTCTTCTGCTGGAAATACTCTTTTCCAGGATTATTTCCACTTCCATATTCAAAACACTTCAAGCTGTATGATTTATTTTGTAATATTAAGTTTTAAAAGCACATCAATACATTTTAGTGCCTTTTTTTCTTATTTGCTAACTGGTTGTTTCTTATCCTATTAACTTATCAAACAGCTTTCATAAACTTTACCTTTCAATGCCAGATGTCAAAGTGGGGAGTGAATTTCTTTCATTATTCTCTTATCCTCACTAACACTTCTATACCTGCACCTCTGTCTGCATTCAACATGTCTCATACAGACATGGACAAATTTATAGTTCAGTGAAAAATGATTAAATGAAAAGCAATTGCCCTTATGTATACCTGTGTAAAAAGGGAAAGTACTGATTTTTTACAAAGATATTCTAAAATGGCCTGGACACTTTTGTTTTTATGCCTAGAAAAGATCACAGATTATTGGATTAGAATGATTTTACAAACTAGCTGTTTTCTTTAGATGTCTCCAATCATGCAATCAGTCATTCAGCCTATTTGAATAGAAAAAAGTAGTCACTCTGCTGTTTGGTATCATCGTGTGTCCCACATTGAGCATATACCAGAGAAAGCAAAGGAGGGAGTTGCCTAAAGAGATTAGAAAGGAAATTTTAGACAAGCAGCTTGATGTTCCTTTGAAAACAATTTCAAATATTATAATTATGCAACATTCCTGGACGCGACTGCAAGAGGAAATGTTTAATAAGAATTATTAGATAGATAGATATTAATGGTGGTTCTGTGTATTCCCACATCATTTAGCTGTTCTATACTGTTCTGTTTTTGTTTATTTGTCCTGTAATTCTATACTCAACTACAATCAAATTCATCCAGGAAGAATTGTTGAATGTTGAGTGACATTTCACTGTGTGTGATTTCATACCGATATTCTCATAATTAAGATTTTTCCAGATATCTTAGCTGGTGCAGCTACAGTTGTTCTCTGCAGATGTAGGTATTGCAGGATGGGCAAGCACACTGGTAAATCCTGATAGTGAGAATTTCGAACACCTCACCCAAGTTTATTAATCCTCAACAGATATAACAAAGACTTTTCAATTTCTTCCACTCTGTGCTTCATTGAAACCTGGCTAAATGAATATGTTCTGGAAAATGAAACTTCAGAAAATAGTTTTAAACTTCACAGAGTGGTCTGCAAAACAGAGTCTCCAAAGAAAAGAAGAGGAGGCTTAATCTGCTTTTATATTAATGAAGGCTGGCTGGTGTACCCATGTCACAGTGTTAAGTAAACACTGTAAAGTAAAATATTAATTTAAAAAATTAATTTCAAACCTTGTATTCACAGTGGGAGTTTTCCTTGTTTATTTCCTTTGGTGTTTACATTCCTCCCCAAGCCTATGTGAGTGACATGCTGCAACAACTGGCTGACCAGATAACAAGCACTGAGCAAATTTACTCAAACCCCTTTCTGATTATTTTGGGAATTTCTACAGAGGAAACCTTAGCCACAACTGGCGACTGTTCAATCAATGCTTGATTCACCTGCTCCTAATCTATAGGAAAAATTTAAACTCATCTAAGCCTGTCAATAACACTGTAAGAAGGTGAACTAAAGCTGAAGCTACAGGTCTGTTTTGATTGTACTGACGGTGTGTATCTCCACCAAGACCCTTTTTAAAATGCTAAGCAACAAACCATGGTTCACAGCAAGACTCAGGGAGCTCCATCAAGCCATGGAAATTGTCTATAGAACTGAGGACCAAGCACTTTTAGGCAGGCAAGGAACACACTGTCAAAAAAATTAGACTGGCTAAGAAGAGCTAATCTGAAAAGCTAAAAAATATGTTTTCAACCATTGATTCCTCTTCAGCATGGAATGGTCTGTAAGATATCACCAATTACAGGCAATAACACATCCCCCAGCTTTGATAAGAATAATCAACTGGCTGTTGACGTGAATGACTTTTACTGCAGGTTTAATAAGTCCATGGTCACACCCCATATTAGCTCCAACCCTCCCAGTTTCCAAAGAATCATGACCTTCTCCCCAACTAGAGCACCCGGAGGAAACTTACGCAGACACGGGGAGAACATGCAAACTCCACACAGGGAGGACCTGGGATTCAAACCCAGGTCTCCTCACTGTGAGGCAGCAACACTACCACTGCACTACCCATTCAACAAATCATTAATAATAAAAATGCATTTTATTTATATAGCACCTTTCCAATGGTCAAGACACTTCACAGAGTCACACAAAGAACAAGTTATACAATGCATTTAATAAAATAAAGAAAAAATAAAAAAAAGTAAACTACTAAAATTCAATACTAAAACAAAGCCTCAACAAGTAACATAGTTTGTGATATAACACACATAGAAATTATCCTGAGTATCTGGAAAGAGAGGTAAACAGAAAGAAGTGGCAGACTGTTAGGTTAAGTTAAAAGCCTTGCTGAACAGATGAGTTTTAGCTGCTTTTTTTAAAGAATGGAATTGAGTCTGCCGATCTAATTAATTTTGTGAGGTCATTCCAAAATCTGAGTGCTATACACAGAGTGCAGGTTAGTGTGGGGCACAACAAGATTGCCAAAATCAGAGGACCTTAGTGGATAAACAGTACCATAGTGATGGAGTAGGTCACTGATGTAGTCCAGTGCAAGACCATTATAAAGCTTTGTAGGTCATTAATACAATTTTAAATTCAATCCTGTAAAACACAGATAGCCAGGGAAGGCAAAGCCAAGGATATGTGTTATGTGCTCTCTGTTGTTCTTTGCATTAGAAGAAGGCGTGATGGGATCACTATCAAAAGTGTCTAGAAAGGAGTTCACTTTCTAAGTTGTGCTTTAAGTGCCAATTTGCAGCAGTTCAGTTTTGTTGCAATTTGTTTTTAACGATTTTGGCTCCATCCAGGTTTAAATTTGACTGAGGCAAGGGTTGAGTTGAGAAACTTTTGAAGAAGTAAAGTTGAGTATCATCTGCATAAAAATGATAACCCAGTCCAAATGTGCGAATAATATGGCCAAGGGGAAGCATATAGATACAGAAGAACTGAGGGCTGAGGACAGAGCCCTGAAGAACTCCTTGTGTGAGTGGCACTAAGCTGGACCTTCTGTTGGGAAGATTTGAGAAACTCCTACCTATCAGTTAGATAGGACTTAAACCACTGGAGGGCAGTACCAGAGATACCAATAATGTTCTCCATTCTCAAGAGCAATGTCATGTCTGACAGCATCAAATGCTGCAATAAGAACATAATTAATATACAGGTTTATACAGAGTCTGCTACCATAATCAAGTTACCCAAACTGCATGGTGGCACAGTGGGTAGCGCTGCTGCCTCGCAGTTAGGAGATCCAGGTTCACTTCCTGGGTCCTCCCTGCATGGAGTTTGCATTTTCTCCACGTGTCTGTGTGGGTTTCTTTCCACAGTCCAAAGACATGCAGGTTAGGTGCATTGGCGATCCTAAATTGTCCCTAGTGTGTACTTGCTGTGTGTGTATGCTTGCCCTGCGATGGGCTGGCACTTTGCCCTGGGTTTGTTTCCTGCCTTGCGCCCTGTGTTAGCTGAGATTGGCCTCAGCAGACCCCCATGACCCTGCAGTTAGGATATAGCGGGTTGGATAATGGATGGATGGATAGTTACCTGAAGCAGAGTAGTTTCATAGCCTTGGTGCCAGATGTTGGGTGAGATGGTCAGGCATTCACAAGAGCCTGATACAAGATTTCTTCTATGACCTGGAGGGCGTTGTTAATGTTTGGCCATAGCCAGCGGCTTATTTTGCCCCAGATCTCAAAGGCCTCAGACTTTCACTGCGTCCATTCCCTTGCCTGCTGGTTCAAAGTAACACCATAGGGGTTTAGGATCTCCGCGTTAAGGGTATCATAGTCAAGAGCCTCTTTCTTGGGGAGGTCGTAATAGGTGTAATAGTCGCACCCTTGAGATATGGTGTGATTATGTTCGCTCACTCCGGCTTCAGCCAAAGATTGCGCACAGCAGTGTGCTCAAAAATCAATAAATAGGACTCAATATCATCCACCTCTGCCAAAGCTACTAAAGGAGGAGGTGGTTGAGCAGCCTTCATTTTTACTACTTCCTTTGCCACAAGACGGGCTTCAGGTTCCACCAATTGTGTCCTGGGGCCTTATGCATAACGCTGTGCATAAAATTCACACTAAAACATGGCGTATGGACAAAAGTGGAAATGTGTGTATGCACAAAAAAATCCAGCTACATAAATCTGTGCGTAAGCCAACATACATGTTCTTCCGTTCCATAAATCCTGGTCAGCGTGAAAAGTAACGCATGTGCACACGCCTTCCACCACTCCCCAACTCCTTCCAAAATTACGCCTCTTAGAATATGCAATTCAATATAAATAGCTCTTAAGCTCAGCATTCTGTGAAAAGACAATGGCAAAAGCGAGGGGGAAATAGAAGAATTTCAGCGAATTCCAAGTGGAGGCAAGGAAAAACATACAATTTGTTGGCCTAATCAGTGATATAAATAACAAAAGGAAGTTGATCGAGTAACAGAGTGTCGGAGAAACTCAAAAGTTCAAGTTCAGAAAGTCGCAAAGTGTCTGAAATAAATAAGAAGTGATCAGATATCAAAGTCGCTGTGAAAAGGCAAGTCGTAGACCACCGTCTGAGTGTCATATGGAAGCGTATTAGGGTACAGAGAAAAGAGAAACAAAATAGGGATAATGTCCAAATGTCAACTTTAATCTTGAAATCTCCACTTTAATCATGTACTTTATTTTGTTATCAAAGTAGAACATCAAAAACATCTTCTTAAAATCGTTTAATGTACTAGTTTCTCAGATCCCATCATAACTAAAGTAGCACATTAAATGCTTCTTTCTATGTGTTCTTTTATGTGCTCTATGTGTGTGAATCACTATGTACTTCTTAAATGGGCTTTCTCTTCCACTGACAGGACACAGAATACATTAATTCATGATATTACAGCTCTCTGAACAATTTAAATATTAAGATGTATACTTGATATCATATTGCCAAATAAATATGCACACAACAATACAAATTTCCATACTGGATTGTCAAGCCCTGGGTTAACAACGACCGCCACCAGCACTGTTAGCCAACAGGGTGCTGGCGGAAATTGGGCTACTGTTGGCCAAAGAAGAAGAGGGGGAAGACGTGTCCAGAGGCAGGAGGAGTGGAGGAAAGTAAAGAGAGTGGAGCTAAGGGTAGAAACTTTGAATGTTGGCAGTATGACTAGTCAGGGGAGAGAGTTAGCAGATATTATGGAGTGAAGGAAGGTTGATATATTGTGCGTGCCAGACTAAACGGAAGAGGAGTAAAGCCAGGTGAATTGGAGGTAGATTCAAACTGTTCTATCATGGTGTGGATGAGAGGAGAAATTGGGTATGAATTATTCTGAAGGAACAGTATGTCAAGAGTGTTTTGGAGGTGTATTCAGAGTGTCAGGCAGAGTAATGATTATGAAGCTGGAAATCGGAGGTGTGATGATAAATGTTGTTAGTGCATATACACCACAAGTTGGGTGTGCAATAGGTGAGAAAGAAGATTTTTGGAGTGAGTTGGATGAAGTGATGAACAGTGTACCCAAAGGACAGAAAGTGGTGATTGGAGTGGATTTCAATGGGCATTTTGGTGAAAGGAACAGTGTAGATGAGGAGGTGATGGGTAGGTATGGTGTCAAGGAGAGGAATGAAGAAATATTTATTGATATTCAACCCAGCAGTACCTTGGATCCAGCTGCACAGTCAATATTCTAGCTGCCCGATGAACCAACATATAATCATGACCAGTAAATGTGGGAGAATGCTGCATTGCTGACTCATCTCTTAACTTGGCAAAATATGACAGTACTTTCAACCCGGCTGTACATCCAATATCTTTCCTACATGCCCTAGTAACTCACAAATCATTGATCTTTGAAATTCATTCATTCAATTCACTCTCCTAAGAGTTCAATTCTGTCAGCTTTTGCTCAAAGCAGCCATGGAGGGATTCCTTATTCATAAGCCCAACAAAATGGGTTGGGAGGGTGAGTAAATAAATGAAGCAGATTACTGGTAGCCTAGTAACATTCCCGTATTTAACCAATGACCCATTCTATCTTATCTTTTAAACTGGCCAATCATGGTGAGTATTTTCCAATTGTTTCTGGTCCAGCCCCTCATCAATACTCCACCCCAACCAATAAACACAGAAACATCACAAGTGGGGAATAATTATAGATGTTCTCATACCTTAATCAGTCAAGGTGAGGTCCCTTCCCCTCAACATTTACTTTTTATTAGCGATCCTTATATAAATACTAAATGACAGACAGACATAATTGGTATTAATGCATTAAAATGCATCAGAACAGGAACTTAATAATCTTTCTTCTTAAGTGAATGGCACAAATTTAACTGGAAGCACAACACAATTTATTTCAGAATTGTTTTTGCAAAATGAGACACTACGTTTTTCTGCACATTCATTTTGTGTGAATCATTTCACTCATCACTATTCTCAAACCATTGGAGAACTCAGAAATAATATTCAGAGACCTAAATAAATGTAATAATAAGATTAGTTGTAGTAGGAGTAACTATAGGTTCCAGCTCCAAATCCCCAATAATTCTGATTTAAAGCATAAGTTTGGTATTTTTCAGGTCAAAGTTATTTCTTCACAATCATGGTATAAATTAATTTGGCAAGTGAAATTGCATTTTAAAGTTAGGTATATTTTATAAATTAAACAAATAAACAGAAAACTGACCTGTTCTTGCACTTTATACTGAAGCTATTAGGTACCAGGGTCCCAATTTGGAAAAAAGCATTAAAACCTAACAAAAACATACATTTTTCACCACCAGAAATGTTATTGAGTTTTCATCCATATCTTGAGATTGCACATAATTTGCAAAACAGCATATCCATGCCATTTTTAATTGTAAACAGCAAAACATGTTTATGAGACTCAGCCATTTTAAAAGGAGACTGAACGGGCACTTTACTTTGCTGCTTGTTTTCCTCCATGGTAACCTTTCACGGCCAGGGACACAGATTCACCCCAGAAAGTTATCACCAAGCACTGCTACTAACATACGGTGGTGTGAAAAACTATTTGCCCCCTTCCTGATTTCTTATTCTTTTGCATGTTTGTCACACAAAATGTTTCTGATCATCAAACACATTTAACCATTAGTCAAATATAACACAAGTAAACGCAAAATGCAGTTTTTAAATGATGGTTTTTATTATTTAGGGAGAAAAAAAAATCCAAACCTACATGGCCCTGTGTGAAAAAGTAATTGCCCCCTGAACCTAATAACTGGTTGGGCCACCCTTAGCAGCAATAACTGCAATCAAGCGTTTGCGATAACTTGCAATGAGTCTTTTACAGCGCTCTGGAGGAATTTTGGCCCACTCATCTTTGCAGAATTGTTGTAATTCAGCTTTATTTGAGGGTTTTCTAGCATGAACTGCCTTTTTAAGGTCATGCCATAGCATCTCAATTGGATTCAGGTCAGGACTTTGACTAGGCCACTCCAAAGTCTTCATTTTGTTTTTCTTCAGCCATTTAGAGGTGGATTTGCTGGTGTGTTTTGGGTCATTGTCCTGTTGCAGCACCCAAGATCGCTTCAGCTTAAGTTGACGAACAGATGGCCGGACATTCTCCTTCAGGAGTTTTTGGTAGACAGTAGAATTCATGGTTCCATCTATCACAGCAAGCCTTCCAGGTCCTGAAGCAGCAAAACAACCCCAGACCATCACACTACCACCACCATATTTTACTGTTGGTATGATGTTCTTTTCCTGAAATGCTGTGTTCCTTTTACGCCAGATGTAACGGACATTTGCCTTCCAAAAGTTCAACTTTTGTCTCATCAGTCCACAAGGTATTTTCCCAAAAGTCTTGGCAATCATTGAGATGTTTCTTAGCAAAATTGAGACGAGCCCTAATGTTCTTTTTGCTTAACAGTGGTTTGCGTCTTGGAAATCTACCATGCAGGCCGTTTTTGCCCAGTCTCTTTCTTATGGTGGAGCCGTGAACACTGACCTTAATTGAGGCGTGAGGCCTGCAGTTCTTTAGATGTTGTCCTGGGGTCTTTTGTGACCTCTCAGATGTGTCGTCTCTGCGCTCTTGGGGTAATTTTGGTCGGCCGGCCATTCCTGGGAAGGTTCACCACTGTTCCATGTTTTTGCCATTTGTGGATAATGGCTCTCACTGTGGTTCGCTGGAGTCCCAAAGCTTTAGAAATGGCTTTATAACCTTTACCAGACTGATAGATCTCAATTACTTCTGTTCTCATTTGTTCCTGAATTTCTTTGGATCTTGGCATGATGTCTAGCTTTTGAGGTGCTTTTGGTCTACTTTTGTGTCAGGCAGCTCCTATTTAAGTGATTTCTTGATTGAAACAGGTGTGGCAGTAATCAGGCCTGGGGATTTTTTTTCTCCCTAAATAATAAAAACCATCATTTAAAAACTGCATTTTGTGTTTACTTGTGTTATATTTGACTAATGGTTAAATGTGTTTGATGATCAGAAACAATTTGTGTGACAAACATGCAAAAGAATAAGAAATTAGGAAGGGGGCAAATAGTTTTTCACACCACTGTAAATGAATGTTGATGCCCAGATGTGAATTGCTGTCTCTGTTCTGTAGACAATTGGACAATAATAACTGAAAAAAATCAAACTTATGATTGCTTACACTCTATCCTTAATAATAATATTTCTCTACATTTATGTAATGCTTTTATCATTACTCAAAGCACTTTACATAGTAAGTGGGGAGCCACTTCAACCACCACTAATATGCAACATCCACCTGGAGGATGTGACGGTAGCCATTTTGTGCCAGTATGCTCACCACAAATTATCTGTAAGGTGGTGAAGTCGTGAGAGATAGTTAACCAATTAAAGTTGGGATGATTAAAGGGTCAGAATGACTTGGCTGTGGTGGGCAATTTAGCAAGTACATTGGGTTAAACCCTACTCTTTAAGAAGGATTCCCAGGGATCTTTAATGACCACAGAGAGTCAAGACCTTGATTTTATGTCTCATCTGAAGGATGGTGCCATTTTTACATTACAGTGTTCATCATCTCTGCACTGGGGCATTGGCATCCACATTCAGACCACAGGTTAAATGCTGCCTGCTTGCCTCACCATCACTTCTTCCAGCAGCGACCCAAGCTTTTCCTGGTTGGTCTCCCATCCAAGTACTGGCTGGGCCCAAACATGCTTAACTTCAGGAGGTTGACCTCTTCTGAAGTGCATGTGGTATGGCTCTACAGAAGTTTATTTCATTATTTTGCAAAGATATTTCCCTTTGTTACTGATATGGAGTTAGTGGGTGGAGCCACAGGAGGTGGGACAGCCCTGACATCACCGTTCCTGAGCCCTCATTCTGGCTATTTAAGTGAGCTGAAAATGTTTCTTGAACAGGGGAATATTTGTTCATTGTGGAGTATTGAGAATGTTGCTTTTTCTGTCTAGTTTTACTTTTTTATTATTTTTTTCTTCTTTGTGTCCATATTGATTAAGCATTTCAAGCATTAAGAATTACTCATAGAAAGTGTATTATAAGTGTGACTAGGTTATGAATTTGTATTACTCCATAGTAGTGAATTAGAAGTAGTTGTGAAGTGTCCAACACTCACTCTCAATGAAGAGAAGGAGCTAATTTTTCAAAATGAATAACTTTGCAATTTTATGGCACCCTGATCCACAAAATGGCTCTCATGAGGCATTTTGTAGTTTCCTTTAAAATCATGATGATGTTTTGTGCTTTTCCTTTACTAACTCTAAGGCTTTACCACAAAGATATATAATTTATATAATGTTGTAACAGCATTCAAAATTTGCTGCAAAATTCAAGAAATGTTTGGTTTTGACATACCCAAGTCATTACTGTGGCAAAGCTGCTTTTTCCCAAAAGCATGGAGCATCATGTGATGTACAAGATTTGTTTTGAAAGTTATCCTATCCCTGTGAAATCAATAACTGTTAAGAAGTCCATTGCTGTCCATTGTTCTCTAATCTTTCCTTGGAATGTATATGCCAATCTCTCCCAAAATGCCATCTTCAGGCAGCTCCTATTGAGTTAGGACATCTTACAAGTGATAGTGAAGTTTGAAGAAGTTTCCTAAATTATAATAATTTAAAATGCTATTACTTATACTCCTAAGAGTAGGTCCAGATTTTCATCAGTCTAAGATTTTTAAGGAAGTGGGGACCGTTTTCCTACTTTGAAATGGTTGATTAATATGAGCACTGTTCTTGAAATATTTTTTTGCCTTTTGTATTAGAATTTGTTTGTGCCTCTCTAGGCAACTTTGTGTCTCATTTTGCTCTGCTGAACTTTTTTTTTTGTATATTTCTATTAAAAAAAAAAAAGATTCATGATTTCCCTTTTCTATACAAGCCAAGGGTTTATGGATATCCTTCTTCTAATGGGGCTTTTGTTACATTTTTTAGACATCTGAATTAATTTTAGAATCACAAAGGTTGAGAGTTAGTCCATTTTTTTCTTTCACTCTCTCCATCCTCGTTGGAACATTGGGAATCTCAGCTACGCAGCCTACCACATCCTAGTCTGCCACATAGACCTGAAATGCCACCTCACCCAGTAACTCACAGTTCACAGAGTTGCCACCTAAGCTGGTCTCCATAGCGCTCCACAGCTCAGTGCCCTTCAGTGAGATGCCGTCATGCCTTTATCTTCCATAAGCAAATTCTTTTGGCCTCTATCCCATGCTCAGCAGACTTAAGTTGTGGCCACATACGGAACTTTTATAACAACCTTCAGTCCTGTTCGCTTTAAATTAATCAATAGGGTCAATGCTGCCCATACTGTCCTCCCTCTCAGTCTTTCTCAAGCACCTCTCCAAACAGTGATTGCTTCTTTCAAACCTCAAAGAAAAAAATTTCCATCAAAACTTCTCTGTCCTCTGCATTAGCTCACTCACCTTTCATCCATTCTATTTCCCATTTGGTGCTCACTAATTAGTATACTGCTGCTGCTTAAACAGTAATTAACATATAAAGTAGCTCATGCACTCACTTAGAGTGATAGTTAAGCTGATGGGTTGTGCTAAAAAACATTAAAATCATTTAAAAATGAACCTAGTAAAACACCGCCCCTCCAGACTTTTCCCATCATACGCAGTGAACGTTAATAAGTTTACACACTGAATTTCTTTTATTTTATGTGAACACACATCTGTCTATTGTTAATAAGCCATGACAGAACATAAAATTTGAACAAACAATAGTGCAATAGTAAGCAGAATATAGTTTGGTGAAGGGGGGTTGCCATAACTCCACCCATGCTTTCAGAGTATACTGACAGCTCTGCTGCTACATTAGACACTTGGCACCCTTTTGCACAGAGCCTTATTAGTTACAAGCAGGAAATATAATCTTTGATGAAACAGAACTGCAGAGACAAAGTAAGTTAATATGCAGCCTGAAAGTATGGAAGCTTAGCAAATTGGGAACCTGTGGAAATGTCAAAACTCCACCTTGCAAGCAAACAAGCAAGCAAGAAATGTATCTTTATCTGAAGAAATTTGTACGAATAATCTATGATAAAATGTATTATTTCCAGTTTGCTTTTATTTTCCTAAGCATTCTTCACAAATGTAAAAGTCATGTTTTCATACACTGAAACCTTTACTACTCTAAAGTAAATATATATGGTAAGTTTTAAAGCTTGTTTCACATTTAGACTCTGCTGCATTATAAAACACAACAGCAGACTAATTCTTTTTTAAAATGTATACAATAAGCTTTGCTTTGAAATGTAATGTCATGTAGAAAATAAAAAAGTAAAATAAATTTTAAAAAAGTATATGTAATTATATATACCACAATTATGAATAAATACCTCAAAATACTGAATGTATCCTTTAAAAATATAAAAATACCACATAGTCTACATATTTCCAGAGTGTTCTACTATAATGTGATTTTTAGAAATGCCTTCTTGCTTTCTAGTGTAACAGGTAGAGGGCGCTGTGGTCCCCTTGAACCCTCAGACAATGCGTCAGACACCAGATAAAAGTCCAAGAATGAATTTATTATAATAATAAAGTGCACAAAGCGCCTCCACTCTGCAAAACTCCAATTCTAATCAATAATCATAATACAATAACAATAATCCTCCACACCTCCCAGCAGCTCAGTCACCCTTCCTCCCAACTCAGCTCCCCTCACTGGGGTTTCCCATAGTCCTTTTATCATCCCTGACCCAGAAGTGTTTCTGATCCCTCAGTCCATGTAATTCTTATCACTACCAGGTCAGATCAAAAACTCCCCTTTTCTTCAACCCAGAAGTACATCATTTCTTCTGTCCCCGTGACTGGGACGTACTTCTGGGCTGTATGGAAAATACTTCTTGATCCTCCTTGCAGCATCCTCTGGTGGCCCCCATGCCATCCAGCAGGGCTGTGAAGGAAAACTCCAATGTCCATGATGCTCTGCTGGAATTCCGGGCATCTCCATGTCGCAGGGGGGGCTCCATCTAGCGGTGTGGGGGTATTGGCCAGGATGAATGGCCAGCCATATCCCACACTAGTTAAAAACATTTTCCACGTCATCTCATGGTAAAGACACCATCAATCTGCCACTTTGTTTTTTGCATTCAATTTGATTTCACTCAATTCCTATTTTTTTGCATAGTGCTCTTCTCTGAGTGTAAGCCCAGAGTGCTGTGACAGAATCTCAGGTTACATTTTACAAATTACTAAATACAGACTTAGTATATATAAAGACACAGATTTGTTTAGAAAACAAAGCAGAAGCATTTTTACATAAATGGAAAACAACAATATCTATCCATTAATTAATTGTTGAAATATGGCCAGTTGACAATGGGGAAAAAAAACAAAAAGTTCAGTCAACTGCATCCCTGGAGAAAATAAACCTCTGGATGGTCCATGATTAATTGTAAGAGAGAAAATCAAAGACAAAGTCAGAAACAATTGTGTATTGCAATTTAATTTGTTCAATGTGCAAAGGGACATAAAAATACTAGTTTATTTTTATGTTTATATATTCCATTTAAAATAATTAATGTATTAAATTGTACAAACAAATTATTATGTTGGTGTGTTGTTACTGTGTAATAAGAATATATGTTTAATGTCACTGTGCTCTGTACAATAATTATTTTATAAATCTACTCACATGTACAGGCCAGCCCAAACTTAGCACACAGGGGCTCTCAGCATTTAGAACTGCTAGGCAAGCATTTGAAGAGAGAAAGGTAGAACTACAAAAATGGGCATTGTACTATTTCTGTATGTTGGAGATGAAATGGAATTCTCTTC
This sequence comes from Polypterus senegalus, assembly GCF_016835505.1. Taxonomy (NCBI): domain Eukaryota; kingdom Metazoa; phylum Chordata; class Cladistia; order Polypteriformes; family Polypteridae; genus Polypterus; species Polypterus senegalus. The sequence goes on from NC_053166.1 coordinate 101,131,558, forward strand.
TTCCCTTGTTTGGAACCTAAGTAAGGGCCTGCACTTGGAGAAGACAGTATAAAAAGGCTTGGGCAGCAGCCAAACACTTTGAAGCCGAGAGACGGATGGGTGATATTGTCAGCCATCCTGAAAACCCTATCAGCGCTGCAACGAAAAATGGCAGACTGTATAGATTAAGATCCCACCTTGCTAATGTCTTGCTATGGCTTCCCGTCTGTAATGCCACGTAAATCGTCATTAAAGAAAGCTAAGTTATTTTCTCTTTTGTGATTTTTATTGCCATATCCCCATGGGAGAGGTATCACCTTTTAATATCATATCTATATAGTTTTCAGTTACTTAAAACGCCGCAATTACAAAAGAACTTATTCCAACTAGGGAGCTATCACCCCCTACAGGAACATACTGTTTTGTACTTTTATAAAAAACAAGAGGATTATCCATCCATCCATCCATTTTCTAACCCGCTGGATCCGAATACAGGGTCACGGGGGTCTGCTGGAGCCAATCCCAGCCAACACAGGGCACAAGGCAGGAACCAATCCTTGGCAGGGTGCCAACCCACTGCAGGACACACACAAACACCAAGCACACACTAGGGCCAATTTAGAATCGCCAATCCACCTAACCTGCATGTCTTTGGATTGTGGGAGGAAACCGGAGCGCCCGGAGGAAACCCACGCAGACACGGGAGAACATGCAAACTCCACCCGAACCCGGGTCTCCTAACTGCGAGGCAGCAGCGCTACCACTGCGCCACTGCCGCCCGTTGGCAGTCATAGTATTTCCATATTTCAGGCAACCCAGAGAGAAAACCAAGCTTTTCAAAATGAAAACATTTAATTAGAAAAGTACTAATAACAGAAGGGTATAGTTTATTAGGTGATAATAGATGCAAAATTAATGAAATGAGCAAATGCATATAGCCACTTAATGAAATAAGAGTTGTGTGCTCTCGCTATCAACTTACTTACCTGTACTATTTGTCTCTGTCATGTCGCCCTGCTGTCAACTTCCACCTTTCCTTCACCACATCACTAGTCAGTTTTCTGCCAGTCAACTCCTTTCCACAAACTGCTCTTAGGCTCTAAATTCAACAACACAGTATCCTGAAGGGGCTTTTAACTCACTCTCTGCCACAGTTACAATAGGTAAATTTGTTCCTGGCATCATTGTAAAATCAGGGTGATATTTTAGTATACTAATTACATGCATTTTGCAATTGAGCAAAACTGACTATAACAATGTATTTTTCTCTAAATATAATCTTTTCAAATTAAGTTGTAGTTAGCACATGGAACAGAAAATTCTTGTAGATGGCAGTCAACATATTAAGATACAACCAGGAACTACTTAAGGGAGCACCCTGGCATTATCCGGGAGAAGAAATGTCTCCTGGAGCTCCCAGAGCCTTTCTTCTAGACAACCCTGTAGTAGTGCCAGGAGACACTAAGCATCCCTTACAACAGCCTGTGGAATTAGGCAGGGCTAATCCTGGGCAAATTTAAATGTTTAACTGTGAGCCCATAATTGTGTAATGTCTGGTCTTGCCCACTGGTTCAAGCAGCAAGTGCTCATCAGAGAGTGCCCGAACTGGTAATATCATAATGCTACTGAGTTATAAATATATTTTTCTGAAGTTTGTAGGCATTAAAGCATTCAGCTGGATTGTTGCATTTTTGACTTTTTAAAATAAATGTTGAATGTGACCCATTGAAACCATTCATTACAATTCATCTTTTATCTTATTTTATCACCCTAAATTGATATGTACCAATGTTGATGTATTTCTCTTTAATTTACATTCATATGCAATTTTAAATGTACTTGATAGAATTTTTTTTTCATTGTTCTTTTATGTATATTTAGTTTACAGATCCACAAATCCACTATTTGTGCTTATCCAAAAATCGTATTTGGTTTTGACTCCTCCCCTACATTACAGGGTAAAGCAAAACGTTTAATCTGGACCTAAACCAGATACAGATTGTCACATAAAACTGAACTAGCTCATGTTCAAGTTCTTCACCTGCAAATACGTTACATTAAGTTCACTGTTCTTAGAAAAATTAGCTTGTTCAAGGAACACGCTCTTTTCAACTAGTTCATGCACAACACTGATGGCTTACATAGTGATATGAAACAATCACTACACTATCAATTGAATATTTTACAAGGACAGGACATAACTGACTGTCAAATAGTCTTCATCAGGTCTTAGAGCGTTATTTAGTTGCCTTAATACTGTTAAGTCTTAACATGTGTAAACTTACAAGTGCATAAATAGGGCCGACCTTCACCTTCATAAAAAAAGATAGATAGATAGATAGATAGATTTTATTTAGATTTTTGACTTTATCTATCTATCTATCTATCTATCTATCTATCTATCTATCTATCTATCTATCTATCTATCTATCTATCTATCTATCTATCTATCTATCTATCTATCTATCTATCTATCTTCCCATCAGTATAAAAGTCAAGGTCCAAAGTAAAAACATTCAAGACAGATGCATGCCTCAAAAAATTCTCCCTAATTTAACCTAATATGTTGAATATTGCAAAGCACCCAAAAGCATGCCCAGTGCAAATTATTATTATAGTATTGTGCCAAGTTTGATAGTCAGTCTTCCACAGGTAATGTACATGAATTGGCTGGACACAACTCAACTACAGTTTAACAATAAATCTTTCTTGTCTCAAAACTGTGAAAATTAAGGTAGTCCAAAGTGATGGTTCATTAAAAACCATAGTTTGTTCCATGCATTAGATATGAGGGTGTGCCAGGTTTGCCAAGGAATTAGACTGTTGTACTCACATTGAGCTAGGCAATATTCAACTGCAGTTCAACACAGAAGTCTGTCTTGTCTTAAAAGTGTGAAAATTAAAATGGCCTAACACAGCAACCATTCTGAATTTTTAAAAAATAGTTGGTTAGTTTTAAAGAAGCAAATCAACACAAACCTTGTGGAATTGTTACTGTTTGATATTGTTTTGAATACATAATGGGTTTGTATAAGCTGTGTGAATAGGAAGTTGCATAAAAAATAATATTCTAGCTAGGAGTAGGAGTAGCTAGGAGCAAACAGGCTGAGACAAATAAACTGCTACAAATACAGTAGGTAACTACTTTAAAGTTTATTGAAATTTGTCATTTTTATGGATGAGTCAAAGTAACCATCACATTAAATATTGCTTTCCTTAATACTTATTTATGTATGCTTTATTTATAGTTTTGATGCAAAATGTTTATCTTCATCATCGTGATGGCTATCTTAAACAAGGCTAAGTATGGGTAGCTATAGTCATCCATTATCCAACCCGTTATATCCTAACTACAGGGTCACGGGGGTCTGCCGGAGCCAATCCCAGCCAACACAGGGTGCAAAGCAGGAAACAAACCCCAGGCAGAGCGTCAGCAGGGCACACACACACAAGAGACAATTTAGAATTGCAAGTGCACCTAACCTGCATGTCTTTGGACTGTGGGAGGATACCCACGCAGACATGGGGAGAACATGCAAACTCCACGCGGGAAGCGAACCCAGGTCTCCTAGCTGCGAGGCAGAAGCCCTACACACTGTGCCACCCAGCTATAGTTATACTCTTGCATTTTTAATTATTTTTAAATAGGTAATTTCACAATGTGAGCTACTGTAAATACACCTTAAATGCAAAATAAAGCATTTTTTCAAATACATATACATAACATATGAATGAAAATTAAAGATGGATATGTCAATTTGCATCTTATTCAAGGCTGTGTGAAAAAAAAAAAAACTGTGCTAAACTGTTTCAATGGGCCAAATCTGGCATTTATCTTAAACAAGAAGAAAGCAAATGAGTAACAATTATGATAATGCATATTAATATTTTGTATATGACAACAAAGATTTGTGAGATCTGGTTGAATATGTGGGCAGGACTCAAACATGTGATGTTTATGAATTACATGTGGATTTAAACTTTAACTCCTCCTAGATTTAAACATGCCCCATTTCATAGATTATAGCTAGGACCTTCTCATTATCACTGGAATACTAAACCCTGGTTCTCAGTAATCCCAGGTAGCCTTGCAATAACATTGTGTAGCAGGGAGCCCCATAAACCTGATGGCTGCCAAAGCCTGCAGTGTGGTTTACTTATTAATAATCGATCACCTTTACAAAAAGAATTGCATGATGGGGTAGCACAGCGGCACAATAGTAGTGCTGCTGCCTTGCAGCAAAGACACCAGGGTTCATGTCTCAAGTGCTCCCTGTATAGAGTTTGTATATTCTCCACATGTCTGCTTGGGTTTCTCCCAGGTGCTTCGGTTTCCCCTCTCAGTTCAAAGACATGCAGGTTAGGTGGATTGGTGATACTAAATTGGTCGTGAGTGTGTTTACCCCGCGATGGACTAGCACCATCTTCAAAGGATTGCTACTGCCTTGTGCCAATGCTGAGATTGTCTCCTGGCCCCCATGACCCTGCTCAGGATTCGACGGGCTTAGGAAATAGAATTGTATAGTTGCATGATGCTTGAGGTGGGGTATATTGGAGCTGTTCATGATGAGCAAGTGTCTTGGGTAAATGTTTTTTTCTGGCAGAAATTTTGTTAAAAAAGTTTCAAAATCAAAACAGTCAATGGTTAATATGGTTATGTTCTGGTTTCATCTGTCCCTGGTCAGTATGAGAGTAAAAATAAAGAGACAAATTAATAATTGGAGAATAGTATCATCTCCCCTTCATAGCTTATTGTATAAAAATGATATTTGTGGTTTGACATGAGTAAAGAATTGCATTGGTACTAAGTACTGTTCCTCTGTGAATAGATGTTTTAGGACTTGACCTGAAAATATGACTGAAACATTATATGCAATCTTCTGTAAAATCTGAAAACCTCTTTAAAAGGAAGTCACTCAATGTTTTTCTGTAATAAAACAAATAAATATGACTGCTATACCGGTAATTTGCACTTAACATATATTGTATATATTGAATTTTACAGCTAAAAATTGTTTCCGGGTGAGCTCAAAAGGTCGTCTAAAAGGACATGCGTATTCTCTTCAGGCCAATGACTCTTTCAACAAGCAACAATGGATTTCCTGTATACGGCAAGCTATTGTCTCCTATAAAGACCACATAAATATTCTACACCTCTCTCCAGAAATAAATTCGGCAAATAGTTCCTTAGATGACATTGCTGATCTCAGTATAGAATGTGATGATAAAGAATGTGAAGATGTAGAAATGAATGACCAATATGTTAATAATAAGGGAGTTAACTTTCTAGACCCAAAGTACTAATAATGTTAATAAAACTATTTCTATTATATAATTGTATTGTGTTATTGTATTAAATATTTATTTAAAGTGCAGATCACTGAAAGTCTTTCATGTGTAAGACTTCTTCCTTAAATGTCAAGGTGGAATATACAGGCAATGTTCTTGTTTTTGATTACTAGTGTTTTTTTCAGGGACTGAGAATGTAATCAATTCTGTGAATATTTGTCTGCTGATCTTAAATTATGCATGGTACAAAAATGTAAAGCAAATATTGTGTTTATATATATATATATATACACATTATCTTGCCCTTGCCTTTCCAACTATTTAATCTATTTGCATGGTAGTTTTATGTTTAGGTTGACTGTCTGACTGGTATATATTATGAAATATCTATGATTGCAAATGTTACATTTTTGGGATGAGAAAACATTAATAACAAAGCTCTGCCATTATTGTAACTTCAAGAAGGTAGTAAAGCTCTTCCAGTCAATAGTAAAGGTTAGTTAATTGTTTACTATCAATGTTTATTAAGTGGAAATTGGAGCTTAGCTTTCAAAATAACTGAAACCTTATCATTAAGTCTCTGTACTGTGTAATTCTACAAGCTGCATATCAGTATACTTGTTTATTTAGAAACGTTTATGTATTTCTCTGTAACAGATTAATTTATTCCATTTGATTCAGAAGTTACATTGTACCTTTTATGTTTTGTCTTGCACCAAATATATATATACTGACAAGTACATTTTTTATACCTTATTAAGCAAGGATCAGTTCTGGCTGCAAAAGACTGGACTAGCCAAATGCTCCATTCCAGCTTTACAAAGAAAATGAGAGGCGTGGGGATTCTAATACATAGAACAGTCTTGTTTGTAGAATCAGATGTAGTATCTGATCCTGAAGGGAGATACATGATTGTCATGGGTAATTCATTTAATTGTAAAGTGATTTTGATAAATGTTTATGCAGCCAATGTGGATGATAGGGAGTTTGTGCAAAATGTATTTGCATCCATTCCCAATGTGAACATTCATAAAATTATAATGGCTGGGGACTTTAATTGTTTAAACCCAGACCTAGATAGGTCTCCTGTCACAGGGGTGATGACATCTAACACTGCAAAGACAATTACACAGTTTGTAACTGACCACAACTTATCAGACCCCTGGTGATTTCTAAACCCAAACTCAAGAGCATATTTCTTCTACTCACCAGTGCATCATTGCTACTCAAAAATGGATTATTTCTTTATAGATGACAATTTCTTGCCTATGATTAAATCTTGTAAGTATGACGCTATTGTTAATTTCGACCATGCCCCACAGATGGCATCTTAACCCACTTTTATTAGCAGACGAGAACTGTACAGAATTTATATAAAAACAAATTACTTTTTTTCTAGAGACAAATACATCCTCAGTGGTCTCTGCAGGAATACTCTGGGAAACCCTGAAGGCCTTCTTAAGAGGACAGATTATCTCATATCTTTCCCACGGAAATAAATTGGAAACCAAGAAGGTATCAGAGCTAACCAGCGAAATTAGTAGAATAGATCGAGAACATGCCAGGTGTCCAAGTGAGGCTCTTCATAGGAAAAAGCAGGCTCTGCATTCAGGACTTAACCTCTTAACAACGAAAGAAACTGAACAACTAATTTTTAAATCAAGACATCATTACTATGAACATGGAGAGAAAGCTAATAAGTGTTTGGTGTACTTCCAGATGGGCTTAAAGTAGAAAAGGAAAAACAAACTGTGATTGCCTTTACTACACTATTGGCAATTAGGCTTATCGTGCTCAACTGGAAGCAATCCTAAATCTCTTTTAAGTCAGTGGGTAACTGATGTTTTATTCAATCCAATTTGAAATTGGAAAAAGTCTAATTCTCACTTAGAGGATCTGTGCAGAACGTTTTCAAAACCTAGCAGGATCTAATCAATAAAATTTTAGAATAAGCATTTAAAGCACTGAGGATGCAGATTCTCTCCCCATTTCTTTTTCTTCTCCATTTATCTTTATTCACTTATTAATTCATCCATTTACTTATTTTTACTAGCTTAAAGGTTTTACTCTGCTGGCCATGCTCTCTTTCTCAGGGGAGGCGGTTGATTTGTTTTCAATCCTATTTTTGTAAAAATTGATCTATTGGTATGAAATATTGTGTGATTACAATAAAATTATAAAAAAATAATTTAATTTCAACTGATTTGTATTTAATTGATTTTTGCACATTTTAAATAATAAAAGTTTGTTTTCAAAGCTTATGGTTAACTTGTGTCACTGATCTCTTAAAAATGAATAATTTGCCACACAACATGTTTTTTAAAATATTTTTCAGCTATTGCTGGTTTTTCCTGCATCAGCATGGTTGTCTCTAAATACTTTGGTTTCCTTCCACATCTCCAAGCAATTTTAGGTTAAATGACAACTGCAAATTGGAACAGGATGTCCAAATGTGCATGACTGTGTGACTGTAACCTATAAATAACCTGCATCTCAACCAGGGTTGTTTGCTTTGCTTCAGATTCTTGAAGGATGTGGTCATTTTATCAGATTAAGTGGGTTGAAAAGATCAAGAAATGAATAGATGGATATTTTCCAGCTGCTTGACTAAATGTGAAAAAGATGTAATCACATGAAACAGTTGTTGCCTTACTGCAATTACTAGAAAACCAATGAACAATAATTACATAAGCAAATGGATGTTGTTGTAATACCGAGAATATGATTTCCACATAAGCAAGTCCAAATTCTTACATCCATCATCCATTCTCTAGAGCAGATTCTGTTAAGGTCTTTGGTGCTAACATGCAATACAAGGAATACCAGATTCCAATTTCCCTTGCAAACCTTACAGCTGATCTATGAGTATTCCTTTCATGCCTGGGATCACTGTAAGATAAACTGAAGCCACAATAATTAGACATCTCAGTCAAGCCACTCAAATTAATGTTACTTTAATATAAGGTGAAAATTATAAATACAATTGCAGATGTGCGTAGGGCTAAAAATGAGATTAATATTTTATTTTGCTCATTTAACAGGTAGGTACTGATTCTGCTACTGCTAGATCATGATTTAAGAATACTAAAACACGCACATTTTCTTATAAACATGCATACATTCTACTGAAGCAGGAATCAATAACACTAAAACACTACATTCATCTGCACTGCTCTCTAAGCCAACATTATAGGTTAAAAGCACACATTTCATGGTAAATTGGTTACATTCTAAATACTTAAGCAAATAAAATATCTGCAATTTATGCATCAATTCAGTTCAAGCATGTTTATTTTTACATAGCAACTTTATAGAGTAATATCCTGGGTGGAATGATGATGCTGTGGAATAAATTCCCAGAGGAAGACAGGAATAGTTCAATCAATTAGATTTTTTATTCAGTCACAGATGAGTACATGGATTCTACGTTGCAAGAAAGAAGAGCAAAGTTCCATTTTTAAGATTGGCTTTTTATAATTTTTTTCTCCCTCCCTCTTCCCCTTATTTATTAAAACAACATATCGTTTACTTAAGCATTTTATTTTGTTATGCTAATGGACCATCTGTTCTTATTTTTTTATTTGTCAGGTAGACCCTAAAGAATGAAAATAAATCTTTCCTGTGTCAAATAGACGCATTCCTAAAGAAACTGGAAATTGTCGTAGGTCAGCTTACTGCACCCTGTCTTATGAGAGATGCCTGTATGAATAACCTGCTGTTATAGCAAAATGGCTTTGTCAGCTGCTAGTAACCCTAATCAGCTTGCAAGCAGTTAATTTTTCTTTCACATTTTCCCCATTTTTTTTTTAACTATCCATGGAAAAGTTAAAGCATTGGGTGTGGTCTATCTGATCTGTATACTCAGGGACTGGAGATGTAAGAAGAAACTGATGTGCTACAAAACACGCGATAAGGGAACGGGCACAGAGAAGTACACAACAAAGGAGTAGACTAACAATAAGAAGGATAGTACCTACCATAATAGCGAACTGAGTAAGGGACACTTTCCAGTTGGAAAATAGCGAATGAAACCACTCAAAAACTGACTTATGCACAGTAGTTACATGATCAATGATCAGTAAATTCTTTTTGGAGCAACTCTAGCTTGTTAAGGGTCATAGTAAAGGTCCCATTAGGAGCAATATTATTAGGAATAAAAGTACAACATTTTGCTCCAAACATGGCCCATACTCTCCCCTTTTTGGCAAGGGACATGTCTAAATCTATGAGATTTGCCAAGCCATTTTAGATTCGGCATCCAGCTGTCAAATGAGATGTTATTGCCTTTACTAAGATGGAATGTACTGCATGTGGTACCTTAACAGTTAATGCACTCATGAGAACAACATCTGAGCATGCTAATACAGCCTCTGTTGCTGCAGCAACTGCCCTCAAACAGGCCGGGAGTGCAGCGGCCACTGAACCCAGTTTCTTAGAATAGTATGTGACCTGTCTTTGTTTATCTCCATGTTGTTCAGTTAGTATTGCAGTCATATACCCCCCTTTCTTGTCCACGAACAGAGTGAAAGGACGAGAGTAGTCTGAAAGTCCTAACTTGGGCGTAGACATTAAAATGTGTTTTATATCAGTAAGAGCCTTGTCAGCCTGCTCCGTCCATGATATTTTATCGGTCAAGGCCAAATTAGAAAAGGTTACTTAATCTTGGAGCGGCTGTGCTCTTTCAGAAAATTATTATGTTAATCAGTTGCAAATTTTGCCGCTATCGTTTGCTAATGCTTGTGCATAAACACACAGAGCCTCTGTATATCCCTGCAGCATCACAGTCCAGGTCCAGTGCTTCCCTTTAAAACTGAATGCAAACCAGAACTGGGATTCATGGCGAACAGGAAATAGAAAAGAAAGCATTCACAAGATCATTAACAGAAAACCACATAGCAGGTAACGTTGTCTCTGTTAAATCTAAAGATTAATTAGTTGACCTGGCAATATGCTATGGTTCTAGGTTTCTTCCTAAATTCACATTTCATGTCTCCAGACGTGGTGCCAACATCTTGGGCCTGGATCAGCCTTGGTTTTACCCTTGTTGACGCTAATGGATCTGTAATTCTTAATATCTGCTCACCTTGGCAACAGAAGTGTCCATAACTTTTCGATGGACTGTCTCTCTGTCTTTTATCACCAGCCACTGTGCGTCTTGTCATCTTGCCTACACACTGCAACCCGTCGGCTTTCCATTAGTATCTGCTAAGCTGTAAAGCCTCCTATAGGCTGGAATTATAGAACCTATTAACGCTGCCCAATGGATGAAGAATTCAGGGGAACTATGAATCTGTGCTGATCTAAAGGAAGTAAAAAAGGCAGTCATTCCTGACAAAACCCTCTGCCAACATCAGAAGAGCTAACTACATAATTTTATGGATCTATACTTTCAAAATTTGATCTCTTTAAGTGATATCTACAGGAGCCACTCAACCCCAGCAGTCGAGACCTAACTATGTTTGTCACTTACATTGGGGTTTTCCAAAACATTAGGATACTACTTTGACTTGGTTCACATTTGAGCTGCTTTCAAAAGATAATGTCAACCACCTTGGCAAGGACTGTAGGGGTTGTCATCACTTTGATGATATAGTTGTGCATGATCCCACATCCTCTACCCATGATAATATCTCCACTGAGTGTTTTCAGCACTGGCCAGTCAAATTCTCACATTTAATGGTGATAAATGTGTATTTTCTGCACATTCAATTGAGTATGTGGGTTTCTGTCTGCAGATAGATTAACCCCAGTCCAAGTCTAACATGGAGACAATTCCAGAGCCCACATCTGTAACATAGATTGTTTCATTTCTGTATTATTTCTATGTTCCCCGAGCAATACTCCTCCACTTCTGCACCTTTACATCATCTTTTGAAAAAAATTTGGAGTGTTCTTCTCTCGACTTTCTTGTATATATAGAGATTATATAATAATTGTATGAATATGTCAAATCATGAAACAAAACACATACCTATTCAAATTTCAAGTTTATTTGATAGTTCCTTTATCTAAATTAGATACATTTCTAATTATTTTGTTATTTGGTGTTTGTACCATGTAATGACTTGTATTGCTAATAAGTTAAATAACAGTTAAAAATAATTATATGTTCAATGTAGTTAACAAACTGTTACTAAATAAGATGAATAATTAGATATTCCCAAAATTATATAGTATTCTAGCTATGACTTTAACTCTTTCATTCTGTTTATATGAAAAATCAGAGTGTAAATGTGTATGCAACTGATTAATTTTCTTCTGCCTTTGCAATGCTCATTTTTCAAGTAAAAAATTAAATGTAGGTAATAACAATATTCAGGCAATCTAAAAAATACAGAAAATGAAAAGAAATTTCAGTAAATTCACAAACAGTACAAAACTGATGAAATATCAAAACATATATGAAATACAATTCGTGGAATTAAACGAAGAGCTATTCAGAAAGGTATGGTATGTAAGTCTCAATATTTAAAGTTTTAAAGAATATCTATACATTAATTAAAAATGATACTAAACAGAAAATTTATAATACAATTAATTCAGTCAGTTATTATCCAACCTGCTATATCCTAACTACAGGGTTACGGGGGTCTGTTGGAGCCAATCCCAGCCAGCAAGGCAGGAACAAATCCTGGGCAGGGTACCAGCCCACCGCAGGGCACACACACACCAAGCACAATTTAGGATCACCAATGCACCTAACCTGCATGGCTTTGAACTGTGGGAGGAAACTGGAGCACACCCATGCAGACATGCGGAGAACATGCAAGCTTCACGCAGGGAGAACCCAGGAAGTGAACCCAAGTCTCCTGATTGTGAGGCATCAGCGCTACCACTGCGCCACCCAATACAATTAATTACATTAGCTCAAACAACCACTGAAATTACCAATAAAACAAATTTCTTTCATTGACAATAACATATAACATAACATATAATACAGTATAATATATATATATAAATATAAAATAACATGTAACAATGAAAAACAAATTTACCAACTATTAGTTGTCATATGTAGCCAATCATACATGATAAGTATTGAACACAAATACTTATTAACCCTAAGTTGTGTAATTTCAATGAATTAATATCCTTTTTTGGAAATTCAGAACCAGAACAATAAAGAAAATTTCACAAAAAAAATGTTTGTACTAAAAGTACTGTATTTTAAGCACAAAACCAAAAACAACAAAAAGTAAATTTCAAAAAACCAAGGCTAATTGGAACACAATTTGCCTTAAAAAAAACAGTAACAAGTATGTAAATGTCAAAATATGATATTTTTTTAATAGATAAACCTGAATCAACTCTCAAGAAAGCCTATTGAAATGTTGTCAGTCAATCAAAGTGGTGTGGTAAATTCTATAAAATCCCTAGTTCTAGATAAAAAAGGTAGACACAGATCTGATGCCCAACGATCCAACGAGGCAATAAACTTTTATTATACCAGATGTGTCACAATGATCCATACCAAACGTTGGAAGCATACTTCTGTATACTGACTATAGTTATACAATTGCCGGTCATAAAATTAGAATATCATGACAAAGTTGATTTATTTCAGTAATTCCATTCAAAAAGTGAAACTTATATATTAGATTCATTCATTACACACAGACTGATGTATTTCAAATGTTTATTTCTTTTAATTTTGATGATTATAACTGACATGATAGTCCCAGATTCAGTATCTCAGAAAATTAGAATATTGTGAAAAGGTTCAATATTGAAGACACCTGGTGCCACACTCTAATCAGCTAATTAAATCAAAACACCTGCAAAATCCTTTAAATGGTCTCTCAGTCTAGTTCTGTAGGCTACACAATCATGGGAAAGACACAAAAGGTCATTGCTAAAGAGGATCGTTGTTCACAGAGCTCTGTGTCCAAGCACATTAATAGAGAGGCGAAGGGAAGGACAAGATGTGGTAGAAAAAAGTGTACAAGCAATAGGGATAACCACACCCTGGAAAGGATTGTGAAACAAAACCCATTCAAAACTGTTGGGGAGATTAACAAAGAGTGGACTTCAGCTGGAGTCAGTGCTTCAAGAACCACTACACACAGACGTATGCAAGACATGGGTTTCAGCTGTCGCATTCCTTGTGTCAAGCCACTCTTGAATAAGAGACAGCGTCAGAAGCGTCTCTACTGGACTGCTGCTGAGTGGTCCAAAGTTATGTTCTCTGATGAAAGTAAATTTTGCATTTCCTTTGGAAATCAAGGTCACAGAGTCTGGAGGAAGAGAGGAGAGGCACATAATCCACGTTGCTTGAGGTCCAGGGTAAAGTTTCCACAGTCAGTGATGGTTTGGGGTGCCATGTCATCTGCTGGCGTTGGTCCATTGTGTTTTCTGAGGTCCAAGGTCAATGCAGCCGTCTACCAGGAAGTTTTAGATGCTTCTTGCTTCTTTCATGCTTCTTGCTGCTGATGAACTTCATGGAGATGCAGATTTAATTTTCCAACAGGACCTGGCACCTGCACAAAGTGCCAAAACTACCAGTACCTGATTTAAGGACCAGTAATCCAGGCCAAAGGAGCCCCAACTAAATATTGAGTGCTGTACATGCTCATACTTTTCATGTTCATACCATTCAGTTGGCCAACATTTCTAAAAATCCTTTTTTTGCATTGGTCTTAATTGATATTCTAATTTTCCAAGATACTGAATTTGGGACTTTCATTAGTTGTCAGTTATTATCATCAAAATTAAAAGAAATAAACATTTGAAATACATCCGTCTGTGTGTAATGAATGAATCTTATATACAAGTTTCACTTTTCGAATGGAATTACTGAAATAAATCAACTTTGTCATGATATTCTAATTTTATGACTGGCACCTGTATATTTTGTTAAGGACATTGATGAGTGCCAATTTGCCAGTCTTTTGTTAAGCACCACACATAAGCATATAAATTCTTGATTGTTCTCCACTCAACTTTAATTATACCTCTTCAGGTAAAGTAGATATTATTTTTGGCTGTTCGATTATAATGAAACTTCATATCTCTTTTTTTTTTTTTAACAAAACTTCAAACTTATCTTTGTTTATAACAGTTATAAGTTATATATTCATATATATAAGTTTATATGACAAAGAACTACTTCAAGTAATCCGGTCAAACTGAAATTTCAAATCTGATTGTTTTTTGTGGTCAGTAATATACCACTTCCAATCAACTGATAAAGGTCAAATTTTATATGTAACATTAAGTAATGATCATACAAAATTTAAATTATTTATGTCTATTTATATTTTATGATAGTAATGCTTATGTAATAGTGCTGATATCTGTTAAGATATCATTTCCAGTTATCTGATTAAGGTGAAATTCTATGTGTTTCTTGCCCTAATTAAAGATGATATAAATTTAAATTATTTTTCTTTTCTTATAATGCAATTTCACATGAAAAACTACTATACAAAATTTCAAGTAATCGTTTATTTAAACTATGTAGCAGTTTATTTGAAGAATTTTGAAATGTAAAACTTCTGGTTTATGTATGCTGAACAAAAGTTGATAGAAAACGAACATTTTGATATAACAGCCATATGCCAAATTTAATTTATCTAGCTCAAAGCATTCTCATGTTATTTTGTTTCCATACATACACACAGACACACAGACATAATTGCAAAAATGGTCAAAATGTATTCAGGAGCACATGAAACACGGAGATTCATAAAAAACTTGACACACACCAGACACACGCTCACAGGTCAGATCAGGTCAGGGAGCATGCATTGGTACAGCGTGTTGCGACACCCACCACACACCAAAACATTTTGCTATCCTGGTTGGCAACCCTCCCAGGCAGACACGCGATCCAGTCCCACCCTCCAGAAATGACCCTCAATCTGCTGCAGACAGATGTTACATGGGTGTCCTCTTGGCCTGGTCTAGCCACTCAGGTCTTCAACAATGAGGATCCTGAGAGCTCCATCACCTTTGGGGAATCATGGCACATGGCCATAGTGCCACAACTGATACTCCCTCATAATGCAGGTAATGTGCCATGTTCGGGTCTCCATGAGCAACCGCTCATTTGACACAAAGTCAAACCAGCGGTATCCAAGGATTCTCCAAAGAGACACGGTGCCAAAGGAGTCCAGTCTTCATCTCAGGTCACTGGATAGAGTCCATGCCTCAACCATATAGCAAGACAGAAAGCACCAGGACTCTAAAGTCTTGGACCTTCATCCTATTGCAAAGATATTGGGAGCGCCACACACCCCTTTCCAATGACCTCATGAACCTGCACGCTCTATCAATCCGTCTACTGACTTCTTAGGAAGAGTCACCAGAGACATGAATGTCACTGCCGAGGTAAGTAAACCTCTCAACAAGGTTGACACTCTCTCCACAGACAGACACACTGCTGATGGCTGTGTCTAAGAGGTCATTGGAAATGGAGGTGGCAGGGAGAAAGGCAGGAAGCAGCAAGGAGAAAGCCGATGTGTGATAGAGAAGGAGAGCGAGCGAGCAAGCAAGCAAGCGCAGGCTCGAGGGCAGCCAAGCTGTGAGTCCGGGTGTTTGGCCGGCACCTGGGGCAGTCGGTAGTGGTGGCTCACCACATAAGTTCAGAGAAGGCAGCGGGATTCAGGACTTGAGACATGAAAGCCCCAGCGTGAGCGCCCTGATCGCTGGAGAGCCCAAGTCGCAGTTTAGTAAAGCCTACCGGAGAAAAGGATCAGTGAGGCGAATGAACCAGCAGTCGAGTAGAGCAAAGAAGGTCATCTGTATGTAGGGTGACTCCCCTGATGCAATGGGAGGAACAGGGGAGTCACCAGTCACCAGCAGGAAGGCACCGGGTTGATTTTAAAGAAACTGTTTCCAGCCATTGTTTTAACCTCATTGCTTTAAAGAGTTTTTTTTTTTTCTATTCTATTTTAACCTCCACTACTTCACTCATTTTATGGATTATTTATTTATTGAAGATTTAAAGCACTGTGCTATTTATTTGAACACTTGTTTTGTTTATTGATTTTTGTTGTTTTAAATAAAAGCACTTTGCACTTCTTGCACCATCCCCTTGCTTTGTTGTGCCTCACTACCTAGCTCATCGGTGACATTACCAATGGTGTCAGGTTCAAGGGCTCCCGGAAGGACAATGGAGCAAACCGGCATCATCACATGGCGCTGGAACTAGGAGCCAGTGATTTGCAGCCCCTGACATTTTACAAAGTCAAGAAACATTGAGCCACTTTCACCAGGGTCACCAGACCAAATGGGACCAAGACAATCCTCATAGCCTGCCGTCAGTGCCAGTGGTTGCTTTGAAGTCACCTATGATCAGAGGAATGTCACCTCACAGGGACCCATCAACCACCAAGCAAAGTTGCAAATAAAATGTCTCCCTCACCAAGACATCACTCGCCATGGTTGGAGCATACACCGAGACAACAGACAAGGCACCCAGGGAGTGCTGTAATCTGAGTCTATTAATACACCCATTGAAAGGAGTTACATTGGACACAATTGGAAGAAGCCGATCTGCTACAGCAACATCTACGAATATTAGAGCCATCAGAGCGACCAGACCAGAGATCCAGCCAGTCCCATGTCTGCGTACCTCAGAGAGTGCCACCACTGAAATGCAGAGTTTACGCAGCTCCTCCGATAGCTGAAGAAGATGATCCTGATAGCTGAAGAAGAAGATGATCCTACCCGGATGTGCCACCTCAAATTGGGACCCGAGTTCTGTCATGCAGCAGGTGATGCCTCAGCACCACACCAATTCTGATCCTCAACAGGCCTGACCCCATTGGCTCTCCAATGGTTTTCACTCTTCCAGGGATGGGGTTCCCGAGGGCTTTTCCCCATCTCCTTCATCCCTTCATGATGTGAGTAGCCTTCCTAAGCCACCATTCCTGGAAGTTGGAGGAGCCCTTGAGGGTCAGATGCAGTTTAACGTCATACCCAGGACATGCACAAGCAAAGGACACTCACACACATAATTGCAAAAATGGTCAAAACATGTTCAGGAGCACCTGAAATGTGAAGATTCATCAAAATCTCAAGGTCGATTTTTTTTGCGATATTATAGTTTTTCTGGGGCGGCACGGTGGCGCAGTGGTAGCGCTGCTGCCTCGCAGTTAGGAGACCCGGGTTAGCTTCCCGGGTCCTCCCTGCGTGGAGTTTGCATGTTCTCCCCGTGTCTGTGTGGGTTTCCTCCGGGCGCTCCGGTTTCCTCCCACAATCCAAAGACATGCAGGTTAGGTGGACTGGCGATTCTAAATTGGCCCTTGTGTGTGCTTGGTGTGTGGGTGTGTTTGTGTGTGTCCTGCGGTGGGTTGGCACCCTGCCCAGGATTGGTTCCTGCCTTGTGCCCTGTGTTGGCTGGGATTGGCTCCAGCAGACCCCCGTGACCCTGTATTCGGATTCAGCGGGTTAGACAATGGATGGATGGATAGTTTTTCTGTACTATGTATATGAGAAAGTAAAAAGATGTTCTCTGGGCATGGACTCCAGCCTGCATTTCAGTTACTAAAAACTCAAAAGATTATTTCGCCACCTGTGCTGTAACACTTTGACGTCAATAGTCTCACCGTAGTCACTAACGATGCATCTGGAGCTGCTCTTGGGGCTGTACAGTCTCAAATTCACGAGGAGATTGAGAAATCTATTGCATATGCATCTAGACCTGTTAGCCCAGGTGAACAGAAATACTCAGTCAATGAGTGAGAGGCACTGGCCTGTATCTGGGCTTGTGAATGGTATGGTTGTGCATTTCTTCTCAGAACTGACCACTAAGCTCTCACTGCACTGTTTGTTATATCCTGTTCTGGCCATGGGCCATTAAGACTGCACCGCTGGTCTGAGCATCTGTAGCATGTGTGGTTGACCTACTGTCTCAGTTTTTACCTTAACCATTACTCCCTGTCCTGATTTTTCTGTTCCTAAGTTTGATCATTTTCTTCACACATCTTTGCAGGCCACGGTGTCACTGTAGGAGTTGCTGCATGCTTCACAGCAAGATTCTGTGCTCACTCATCTTCATACTTTTATCAGGCAGGGATGGCCCACTCAAATACAGACTGAGGTGATACCATTACTTCATGTCAAAGATGAACTTACTTATCGGAATGAGAGCTGTATTGCTTGTGGTCTCTGCAATGTAGTTCCAAGGTCTCTCTAAGCAGTTGGATTGGTCATAACCAGAGCTGTGATTAAGTTTTGAGTCTATTTCTATTCCAGGGGATTGCCAGTAGCTGTTTCAATAAACAATGGTCCACAATATGCTGCTTGTCAATTTACACGTTTTTTGAATAACAAAGGAACGAAACAA
Organism: Polypterus senegalus; assembly: GCF_016835505.1. Classification (NCBI taxonomy): domain Eukaryota; kingdom Metazoa; phylum Chordata; class Cladistia; order Polypteriformes; family Polypteridae; genus Polypterus; species Polypterus senegalus. Next base: position 101,150,120 of record NC_053166.1, read on the forward strand.
ATTCTCTATCCATTCTACCATGCCCTGGAAAATGGTGTGTGGGAGGAATCAGAACATCTAAATAAACCTTTAAAACATTTCAACCATCTATGTCCACTCCAGTGCATATACACAACAATGTGTCCAAAAAACATAATAAGATGAAGCAACACTTTGATAGGTCATTAGGTCAAAATGCCAGACATTAACTGTATCAAAATGGATCAGGGTCTGGAGGTAGCACCGAGATGACAAGTTGAAATTTCTTTGGTCTTCTCCTTTAAAAGTAATACACCATTTAGGACCTACCAAATTTTGTTTAACTGATGTTTCAAGTCGTCTTTATAGGGTATCTGCACCACCAGTCCTGAACTGTGAATCTTCAGGTTTTACAGCAGTGTCTCAATTCAACTGCAGGATCACCTGGCCCTTGGCAGACTGAGGACCCTGAGGTATTGTAGCCTCCAACTGAAACCATCTCCAGTCCTGAATATGTCAGAACACGACCAGTCCAAATCAAACATTTTCTTTTAACTGATTTTTATGGTTTAGTAAACTTTAGAATGATATTTGATTTTTGAAAGAAACACACACAGGGAAAAAAAGAATGTTCTTTACAGTTCCAATTATTTCTATACTTATGTTTTTCTGGGAGTCAGTGTATTTGGTGGGGGAGGGGGGAAATGATATGTTTGCAATATGCACATGTGTGTGCTTATTTTTCCATAAAGTGTTTGGGATTTAGAGAGAGAGTTTTAGCAGGAATGGGGATTCTGGAATAAACACCACTCTGAGCCTTTCAGCTTTCTTATTAAATACAACCGTTGACTCTTCTGTCTCTTTTTCCACCCACAGCTCTGAGATGATACCCACTGAGGGCAACTGATTCATGCCCTTCCTGTCCACAAGCTATAAAAGCAGGGTACTCCTGGAAGGAGATGAACCACATGCCATGGAGTTCTGACCCTGAAACCTGACTGCTCCCCAGAGCCTATAAACTGCAGTTTAAGGCTACATCTTGCTTTTGTTTTCTTATTGCACCATCATGCACTTATTAATTTGAACAAATGTATTATTGCAAGTTTTAGCTCTTAGCTAAACTGACTAGCCTAATATAATCATAGCATTCAAAGAAATCATAGCATGAGTCTCTCTAAACATCTATATCATATTATATCATATCCCCCACAAGCTAAACTGAAATGGAATATTCTGACTATTTCTTGCCCTCTTACTACAGATTAGTTTGTCTTGTAGTTGGCATAGAAGTTGAAAAGTTTCAAACTATATCCCGTAATTGAGCATACTGAATGTGCCGTACATATTAAACATACTGAATGTAATATGTAAAGCATATGTAGGTTTGTCATAGAGACATAACACAACCTTTAAGAGCAGAAAGTAGCTAAAGTTTAAGAAAAAGTTAAGTGTGTAGAAGAAACATTTTTTCCTTTTTTGTCTTTTATCCTGCATGTGTAATAACTTTTTCTCTATTTTTTCTGTGTCTACAGTTTTGCTTTGAATTTTCACTAAACCTTTTTAAAATTAACTTTACTGAACTGAGGCATTTCTTTTGTTATGCATTAGACTCAGTAGCAGCTTGATTTTATTGAAACTGGATAAGACACAGCTACAGTTGCAGCTCATCATTGATTGTTACTTTGCCACATCTATTTCTCCAACAACTATGCCAGATTGAGGATTATTATTATAATTATTATTATTAATATAATTGTCACTAGTGTTGTTGCTGGATTTTTGTCTATGTTGTAGCCTATAATTTTTGCCAACCAATGTTTATGATCGGTCAGTGCTCATGCACATTGCATTATATATATAATGATTATGCTATGTCCTGCAGTGGGTTGGCACCCTGCCCAGGATTGGTTCCTGCCTTGTGCCCTGTGTTGGCTGGGATTGGCTCCAGCAGACCCCCGTGACCCTGTATTCGGATTCAGCGGGTTAGAAAATGGATGGATGGATGATTATGCTATTTTGTAAAATTTAGTTAAGTTCTGGAATCTATTTAAGATATCAGTCACAATGTGTGTTAAATGTCTCTTAAGTTTGCATGTATGAGTTTCGTAAAAAAGGTAAAATATCCTTTAGCTTGGAGGACAGTAAATATTTAGACTAGCATACAAGAGAAGAGATACTGTACAGCCAAGTTTAATTTTGCATTCAGTTCCATATTATGCATTTGTATTGTTTTTAATGCCAATTTTATTTTTTATTATTTAAATGTAACTTTTTTCATTGTTTCACATTTTTCCAAAAATGATATATTATTTATGCATTTATTTTTGCAGATAATGTACTATATTGTGAAGCCTATAGTAGTAGTATTGATGCTTTTCATTTTTCTTTGTTGATGAAATGCTGTTAAAGAACTGCATTTATTTCCAGCATAAAACAGTATCTTCGCCAAATTCGATGAAAATAAAACTGATCATTTTTGAAAAGTTTCAGTTTTTGATTCTCCTTTTAGGATAAGGAATAATATCTACTTTCAAATTAAGAGCATCCAGCTAAATAGAACTTTTTAAAATGAATTCCATAAATGAAAAATTTTGAAAAGACTTTCCTTAAGTACATTGGAATATATTTGCTACAATCTGTAATAAGGCAAAGGCAAAACAAATCTTGGAAAACACAAACTTTTAGACAGAGGTGTGCAGGGGCAGAAAAGAGGAGCATGTCATCATGAGAGGGCATAACAGATGGGAAATGTTATGATTGGACAATACATATAACCAAAAGGACAGGCAATGTGTAAGGCTGCACAAGCATGATGAGAAGATAATTAATGATGCCCAATCAAAGGAGCCTTGGGGAATATTCCATGAAGCAAGCACTGAGTAGAATGGTGGTGAAAATTTGAGAGATCCCACAGATAATGACAGATTTTATTAATGCATGGTCTTCTGGTCTGTTTTCAAATATTGGAGCATACACTACAATATTTTGTACACAACAAACATCATACATTAACAGACTTAAACCCAAGATTTGGGTAGTCCAAACTCTCTGAATATGGAATCTAACTAAAATTCCTGTGAAGAAAAATGTGATATGAAAAGAAATATGAATGGCTCAGACAAGTTGAAACGCTTTGTGATTTATATTATTATTTATTATTATTTATATGAATATGTTTATATTATTTTTTGTGCTGCAAAATCAAAAACAAAATTAAAATAATGTAGATAAAGCAATGGCTGGGAAGAGAAGCTCTTATGTTTACTCCTGGGGGCTCCTATGGCTGCAATACTTATTTCAACCAGTTTCACAATCAGTTAGACATATTTACTGCTAAATGATCTAATTGTCGAATTAGATGACCTTTAATTGTTCTCTATTTTGCATTCAGAAAAGTGCAGAAGTGTTAAATTTACATTTATTGTATAATGAATTACAAAATATTTATATTTTTGCCACATCTCTATATGTATTCTCTATATGCTTTCTTAATTGAATTCACATACTGACAATTAATGATGAGTTGAAACGGCACTATTACAAATCACGCAGAATGTTAAATGCAGCTATTAAAGTGTTTCCAACTTGTGTGCTTTTTAGTAAATGATAAATAACCTGAACTTTAAAAACAACAAAGCATTTGATAAAAAAGAATACTTATTACCTATCTTCACACAACAAAAGTATTGCTTAATTTAGTAAAAATATACCATATTTGATACAGTATGTTCTAAAAGAACCCTTGAAAAGCACATTAGAAATAGAAGTTCCCCACCTCACTTAAATTAAGCTTAGGAAAATTACTGGCAATCATTCTAACTGTACACACTCAGTAGATCAACAGGAAAAGAAAATAACATTTTCTGTGTAGTCTTGTGTGTTCAATCTGAGCACATTCTGGTCTTTAGTATTTATATTTTGCCAATAGTTGGCAATGTCATAATTCAGGTCTGCTATGTTTTTAAATGAAAAACACTTTATTTCGCGGTGGGCTGGCGCCCTGCCCAGGGTTTGTTTCCTGCCTTGTGCCCTGTGTTGGCTGGGACTGGCTCCAGCAGACCCCCATGACTCTGTAGATAGGATGTAGCGGGTTGGATGATGGGTGGATGGATGGATTGATACTTTATTTCATAAGATTCAGCACCTTGTCTCAATTGATGACATAGAGGAAAACAGTCTGAAAAATTAAGAAGTGCTTCATCTGTGGACACATTAACTTGTAATGAGGTGAACTGAATTAACAGCAAAAATTAATAACAATAGTACTTTTATTATACTGTGCATGTTACAAAAAACAAGTGTTTTTTAATACAATTAATAGGGAGAACCAATTTTAGTGTAATCTGTTCGAGTGTACCAAATGTTTTAGTATCTTTTGTTTTACGCATGCCTTTCTAAGAGAAAAAAAGATAATTCTAGTTCATACGCCGTTCAACATTCATCCTGCGATTATCAAAAATTATTCGCGTTGCTCACACTTTGCTTGCAACCACCCATATACATCTGCTTTACAGCGAATTCAAGAAGGGTATCGCTGCAGATCAGAGACATTATGGGTGGATCTAGAGGAGGGATAATTGTCAAATCAAATTTGACTTCAGCAAATCATATTGTGCTAATTCAGAACTTCAACGAATAAGACTGTAGTTACTGTATAACAATCAAAAACTCACTTGTCATATTATCAACGTCTGAAATTGTTCATCAAGTGCAACTTCAATCGTTTCACAGTTCATGATCCCTACCTCTTTGAGGTTCCACCTTATAGAGTTTCTTCTTAAATAACTTGCCATTGTACCAAGTGACAAAACGCCATTAAACAAAAGAAGAAAACAAATATAGAAGCTGCAGCGATGAAATTCCATTATACAAAAGAAGAAGCAACAAAACTAATTGCTCGTTATTTTTGACAATGGAAGTAAATTTGCTTCAAAATGAAAACATTTAAAATTTGTATTTGCACAGTTTACTTCATATTTTTTAATAACTTCATGTTGCATGGTTATGTTTATACCATGAACCTTTACGTTTGTAGTAATAATCATTTTAGCTGTAATAATTAATACATATTCAGTGCTTGAAGTGGACTGGCACTCAGCAGTACTGGCAACTCTTCAAATTCCACAAGGCAAGTTTCACAAGAACTCCTTGACCGTGCATGGAAGGCAAAAAATACTTTTACAAACATCTTGGAAATGCTTGATTAGTTATTCTGTCGTGAACCAGGCTTTTGACAAAGTTCAGAATGACTATAGTGGTGCACGATATTACCTTTGTTTCTTTTCAGTTTAGTTCTTTATGTTGCAGCAATGTGTCTAAATTGTAATACCACGTAATCTGCCATGTTTTGGTATGGTTAATTTTAATAAAATTTCATGGTAGTTTTGTGCAGATGATGCATGTCATTTCAAATTTGTTAAAACACTTTCATGCAATGGGCAATGCACCACTTAATTGTATGTGACTCAGACTGAGTGTCACGATGTACACAGAGCCTTTCAATTTAATTACAAGTGACATTTATATTTTTTCCTTTTAGCCAATTTGCTATAAGAATATCTTCTGGAAATTGGATGTTAATGAAAAATAAGGTAAATTACAAACAACTGTTAAACTTGTAATTCACTTGTAGTGTTTGACTTTCACATTTATTTTTTTTCTTTCCTTCTTTTCCTAGGACATTCCAACTGATTCATTAGAATGTGGTGTGATCTTTGGCCGGCTTGTCATCCCGGCCAATAACCCCAGGCCGCCAGATGGAGCCCTCCCTGCAGTATGGAGGTGCCCCGAAGACCAGCAGGGAGTCATGGACTATGTAGTTTTTATACAAGACCCTGCTGGATACCACAGGGGCCGCAAGAGGGAGCTGCAGGGAGGACCGAAGATTTATTTATGCCCTATAACCTGGAAGTGCATCAGAGGAAGAGCGACGTGCTTCAAAGGTGAAAAGAAAAGGACTTGTACCTGACCCGGAAGTGAAAGAGTCACGTGGACCGGGGATTGGGAAACATTTCCGGGTCGGGTACTATAAAAGGACTATGGGAGCTCCCAGACGGCGAGCTGAGCTGGTTGGTAGGAGGGCAATACGTCTGGGAGTCGGAGGATTGTTTATTTATGATTATGTTTATAGGAGAGGGTGCTTTGTGCACTGTGGAAGATTAATTAAGTCACTTATTGGACTTTTACCTGGTGTCTGGAGTTGTGGACAGGGGTTCAAGGGAGCGATAGCGCCCCCTATCTGTCACAGTGGAATATACATGTTGATGGTATTTAAATATTAACTGTAAGCTTTATGTAATCTTATATTTGTGTTTAGATTATATATGCTTTCAGTACTTTTTCTCTTGTCTTCTGTCAGTATACACTTTATCTGATGATGAGGAGCCCTTTGATTTTATTGTCAGTCTTTTAAAGATGCTGATAATATATACTGTATATTTTCTTCATGTGTGGCATTCATTTAATGATTTTAATAATCTTTATTTTTTATATGGGCTCTGTTTTCCTTTGAATGAACTTGTTTCAATTAAAAGTCAGATGTTTCTAATTTTTTCAGTGCAAGATGACATTTCTTCAGCAAACAGGGATTTTTTTTTCTAACCCATTTTACTAAGTTTTACAAAGGCTGCCAATAATAGTAAAGAGCACTATTTATATCCTTTTTATCTTAGGGTGACATGCCTGTGACTTGCATATTACTTTTAGTAGTGTCCAGATTGGTGTATTCATAACACTCTGAAATAACTGATGTATTTATTTCTGTGTGTTGTAACAAGAAGAGACTCGAGGCAGGGCAAGGTTTGGGGCAGCCACCCGTTTAATGCGGTTTCCTGGCTGCAAAAACAAATGATTCATGTAGACAAGTTTACACGACAAAGTCCAAAACAGAACTGCCTCCCAGAGCAAAGGCGGGAGGCTTTATAGAACATTGGGCGGAAGTGACGTTGTCCTCAGGGCCGGGACCGGAAGTGATGTCGTCCTCGGGGCCAGGACCAGAAATGATGTGTCCCGCTTCGAGGTGGTGGCTCCTGGTAGGATTTCCCAGGAAAGACCTGTAGGGAACTTAGAAAGAGCGTCAGCATACCCCGCCCCCCCCCGGGCAGATATATAATCAGTCCTCTCTAAGCCCTTCAGCTGCCTCCTATGCACACGTGTGTGACAGTGTCCAAAGTGTAGGATACCATGCTGATGTTATGTCTGCAGTAGGGCATCTGACTTGAGAACAAGGGGCTCAGGTTTTTGTGGCTGCAGAGATCAGCAGGGCTTTCAGGAGGACTCAACATGAAAAACTGTTGGAGTTCATCATAAAAGACCATGGAGCAGATGATCATTTGCTGGTAACTTAGTTCAGAAAACAAGTTAAACTTTGTTATTGTAATCTATCTAGTAGCAAAGAACTATGATGACTTTATAGCACCAAACGCTTGTATTTGCTTGTCCAACAGGCTGTTGTATGTGAAAAGGTGTTATCCAAATGGTATAAAAATGATGAAGATCCTAAAGTATATACAGTAGAAGATGAGGAGCTGACAGATGGCCTCTATAACTACCTGGACCTGCTTTTAAGAGCTGTAGGCACTTTTGAAAAGATCGACAGAGTTTGCATTATTCTGGATGTGCTGATGCCAGAGGCTCATTTGGCTTCAGTGAATCTGTAATGAGTACAGAAAGTGTGTCTATGAGTAACGTCCTCTGTTTATCTGTACTTGTCATAGGCTTTTATTAAAGCTCTAGAAACAGTTGAGAGGATGGATTTCTCTACCAGAAGCAGATAGTCTGTTCATTGATGGACCAGTAGACAGTGAGTGGTACAACATGTGTTGTTTTGGGGGGCAGGGTTGGAACGTCCTTTAATTTTCTTTTCAGCACAATTATTCTGTTAAACAGAATACCATTTTACTTGTAATGAATATAGAGAAGAATATAAACTAAATATATAAATGTAAGTATATGTTTAAAGTGAAATTTAAAATATGCATTAATACAAATTTAGTATTGGTGGTGAAAGTAAATCTTTTTTTTTAATTGAGAGAGAAGAGTTTGACACACTTGTGCTTCCAACTGTTGCAGTACAAGGACAGACAGCATCACTAAGGCATTTAAACTTGGGATTCCATCTTAGCCGCTCCTCTAATAAACATATCCCTTTCTTTATTTGTCTTTTACCGCTTCTATTTCTAAGTGTTAAGCTGACTGTGCATAATAGAGTTGTATATATTTGATTTAACCATTGATGTAAATAATAAAGGACACTTTGTTATTGTTAAAGATTATTGATTAAGTACTGTATATTTGAAATTGTCTGCTTATCTGTTTTTTGCCAATTCATGTCATCTGCATTTTTTTCTTTAATTTTTAGAACTGCATTGTACAGTTTTATTCCTTTTTTGTACATTACAAGCAAACATGTCTATCCCCATTACAGTGTTCTTTTATTTATATATAATATATAGAAGTGGGCGGGCAGCCTGGTGGCACAGTGGTAGTGCTGCTGCCGCCTCTCAGTTAGGAGACCTGGGTTCGATTCCCAGGTCCTCCCTGCATGGGGTACTCTGGTTTCCTCCCACAGTACAAAGACATGCAGGTTAGGTGCATTGGCGATTCTAAATTGTCCCTAGTGTGTGTGTGCGCACCTTAATACAACTAGAATTGATAGATTTGAGCAGAGCCTTCATTTGTATCAACATGGTCTACAAATGGCATGGAATTTGCTTGACTCGCCGGTAGTCCCACAAGGTGAAACAGAGCATCCAGATCAAGATTTTGCTGTTCCCTTACAAACATAGTCTACAACAATAAGGTTCTTACTTATCTTTATTTAGGAGTCACATTTTCAATAAAACTTGCATTTTTTTAAATGAAAATGCAGCTTGTATATATAGGAACACAATAAAAGGAAAAGGATTGTATACTCCTGATAAATGGAGAGTCAAAACTTTTGAAGCTTAGTATTCTAAAGCCAGAATCACAGCTAGAACTTTGTTATTCTAAGGTTTTGACATTAAGTGTGTGTCTGTGGTTATATATATATAAACTGCTCAAAAACTTAAAGGAACACTTTGAAAACACATGAGATCTCAATGGGAAAAAAAATCCTACTGGCTATCTCTACTGATATGGAATGGGTAATGTATTAGAAATGAAAGGATGCCACATCGTTTGATGGAAATGAAAATGATCAACTTACAGAGGGCTAAATTCAAAGACACCTCGAAAATCAAATGGAAAAATGAGGCGGCAGGCAGGCAAGTCCATTTTGCCACAATTTCATTGCAGCAACTCCAAATTATACTCAGTAGTTTGTATGCCCCAACCCTAAGGGTGCCTGTATGCATGCCTGACAACGTCCTAATGAGACGATGGATGGTGATCTGGACCAGGGCATCACTGAGCTCCTGGACAGTCTGAGGTGTCGGATGGACCAAAACATAATGTCCCACCCACAGGTGTTCTATTGGATTGAGGTCAAGCAAGTTAGTGAGGGGGCCAGTCAATGGTATCAATTCCTTCATCCTCCCACAACATGAGGCTGAGCATTGTCGTGCACCAGGAGAAACCTATGACCCACTGCACCAACATAGAGTCTGACAATGGTTCCAAGGATTTTATCCCAGTACCTGATGGCAGTCAAGGTATCATTGTCTAGTCTGTAGTTGTCCGTGTTTTCCTCCATGGATATGCCTCCCCAGACCATCACTGACCCACCACCAAACCGGTCATGCTGAATGATGTTACAGGCAGCATAACATTCTCCATGGCTGCTCCAGACCCTTTCACGTCTGTCATATGTACTTAGGGTGAACCTGCTCTCATCTGTGAAAAGCACAGGGTGCCAGTTGTGGACCTGCCAATTCTGGTATTCTATGACAAACGCCAATCGAGCTCCATGGTGTGGGGCGGGCAGTGAGCACTGGGCCCAATAGTGGATGTTGGGTCCTCAGGCCACCCTCATAAAGTCTTTTTCTGATTGTTTGGTCAGAGACATTCACTCCAGTGGCCTGCTGGAGGACACATGATAGACTCTGCCAGTGCTCATCCTGTTCCTCCTTGCCCACAGGAGCAGATACTGGTGGGTCTTGCTGATGGGTTAAGGACCTTCTACAAGGGTCCCTGTCCAGGTCTCCTAGAATAACTGGAATTTCCGCCATGCCCTTAAGACTGTGATGGGAGACACAGCAAACCTTCTGGCAACGGCACATAGTATTGTTAGACTACCAGTTACCGTTACTGGTATATATATATATATATAGTTCTGCCCCACATCTTGTTATTTGAGACTTTTATTTGTTGAACTGTGCTCCCCCTTCCTCTTGTCATTTATTAACACACCAGTCAATCACGTCCCACACTCACAGTGGTACTATAAAAGTTTATGAAACTCACGTAATGCATGTAGGTCCCATAATAAACATTTGAATACAATACACCCCATGTGTCTCACGTAGGTACCCCTTTATCTCTTGTGTTGGTCACGTCCAAAATGTATCCTTAGGGTATATAAACCCCTGTGTCTGGTTAGTTGTGGTACGCAGCAATTTGAACCTCTGTCTACACACTTCTCTTCATCTTGATCCAACCGTGGAAATCACTCGCCTTTTTACAACGAAGTACATCCAGTAAAAGCCTTCAAGACAGCTCGCTCACCCCTTGTCGTTGTTTATGTGGATGTACCGAGTTGTTTAAGCTCTCTGCGGCCGCATTGCACAAGACAGTGCAGAGTGAGGCAGAAAAGTAAAAAGGCGAATCCACGTTGAGGGACAGACTACAAGAGAATCGTTAAGACAGCTAAGTTAAGGAACGTTCTGGCCACGCGGATCAAAGAAGGATCCTACTGCAACTTAGAAAAAGGACAATTCCACGTCGCAGGACGGAACTGCAGAACATTGCTCCTCACTTGCTAGGTAAGGGGACGTTCGTGCCAGGGATCAAAGGAGGATCTCTGGGCAACTTGGCTGAAAGACAGTATTCACACTGCAATCGGAGTGCAGTATCTCCACAGCATCTTTTAAATCAACTGACCCCACCTACTGACAGGTTGAAGTGCAGTAAGTGCTGTTCATGCTGTGCTTTGCAATATAGATTGGCGTTTCTCGTGGCTGTAAACAACGAGAAAATCAGTTCACAGAGAAGCCGAATTGGGATCTGATTGCCTTAAGCGTTTCAGCTTTATTTACTTTGCCTCTCCAGAATTGCCTGAAATTGGCAGTCTTCTGTTGGTGTAGCTGGCTACAGAAGCACTCGGTTCAACTTATACAACCCACACTCCACTGTTGCAGACATGAAGAAGGTATACAAAACCGAATCTGATTCTATGGCCAATTCAAGGCACACCCGCTATTCCAACACCTCAGCAAAAAGTTCCACAGTCAAAGCTCGTGCGTTGGCTGAAGCTGCACGTGCACGCGCATCCTTCGCAATGAAAGAGTTTGCTATTAAAAGAGAACAAGCAAGAATGGAGGCAGAGAAACTTGCACTGGAGGCAGAACTAGAGGCTCTTCAGTACAAAAAAGAAGCTGCTGCCGTACTAGCTGAAGCTGAAATATTAGCAGCTGCAACCAATCAACTAAATCATGAGATTCGCAGTCGCCAAAGTTCATCTCAACTTAACAGAAGGACAGCGGGGTATGTAACTCGTGATGCTGTCACCCCTCAGCCTAACTCACCTACAAGCAAAGAAATGGAAACATCACCTGCAGCACAGCAGGACGTCATGATGAAGAGTCCTTCACGCATCTCAGGTGACCACCCATTTTCTACAGAGGTGTAGGCAGGAGGAAGTGAAGATGTCCAGAGAGCATCATCACAATCAGCACATGAGGGAAGGACAGCAGAGTTTATACAAGAACAGACAGTGTGGCTTACACTCGACGCTGTCACCTCTCAGCCTAACACACCTACACGCAAAGAAGTGGAAACATCACCTGCAGCACAACAGGACGTCATGATGAAGAGTCCTTCACGCATCTCAGGTGACAACCCATGTTCTACAAAGATGCAGGCAGGAGAAAGTGAAGATGTCCAAAGAGTGTCATCACAGTCAGCATGTGCCATTTATCCAAGACTGCCCAACCAAGCAGGACTGCTTGATCATCACATCAAGACCCCTCCTCTAAAGAGTAGCCCATTCACAAACTCTCTACGGACCTGTGCTGGAGTTATGGACACAATTGGCAGGAAAGCAGTTGGCTTCCAAATAGAGGCTGTGAATGGAGGAGTAAGTATAGCCCTGCCTCCACTTATCGAATGCAACAAGATTTTCAACACTCGCTCTGAAATACTAACACCAGAGGCAGCACGTCGCCACCCTCACTTACAGTCTGTGGCAGGCCACATCTCAGAATTGTATGCTAATGCCCATATTCTGCTACTGCTTGTAAGAGACATCATCAGAGTGCACAAAGTGAGGCAGCAAATTAATGATCCTCATAATGCACCCTTTGCTCAAAAACTTGACCTAGTTTGGGTTCTTGTAGGCGAAGTTTGCCTCAGAAATGTTCACAAGCCGGCAGTTTGTACTTTCAAAACAAGTGTGCTGAAAAATGGGCGACCTTCACTTTTCACGCCTTGTTACAACCACCTTTGCTTGAGAGGAAGGGTGACTTACGGCGGGGGGCCAACACCATTGGCCCCTTTGATCAAATCTGAGCATAATGATGTGCTGAGGACAATTTTTGACTCCATGTTGCCACGAATCAGACTATCTGCACTTCCTGGTGGTTTCACAGAGAACGATCTCTTTAAAAGCCAGTGGAGACAAGTGCAAGCCTTGGCAAATGAATTCTGGACATGCTGAAGACTTAAATACCTTTCCGCTTTGCAGAGCAGGCCCAAATGGACTTGCCAAATAGGAGACATTGTGCTGTTGAAGAAGAGTCCACTATCACGCAATAAATGGCCTATGGGATTTGTCACCTTGGTATTCCCTAGCAGCGATGGTACAGAACAAAAGATAAAAGTTAAGACTGCCTCTCAAGGCATCTCCAGAGACTCTATTAGACATATCCCAAAAATATTTCTACTGGAAAATGGATAAGTTCTAAGTTAACACAATGTTTGCCTCTATGTACTGTTTAGTGATATAATGTTATTATATCAGACGGGGAGTGTTCTGCCCCACATGTTGTTAGTTGAGACTGTTATTTGTTGAACTGTGCTCCCCCTTCATCTTGTCATTTATTAATACACCAGTCAGTCACGTCCCACACTCACTGTGGTACTATAATAGTCTATGAAACTCACGTAAAGCACGTAGGTCCCATAATAAACATTTGAATACAATACACCCCATGTGTCTCACGTAGGCACCCCTTTATTTCTTGTTTCGGTCACGTCCAAAATGTATCCTTAGGGTATATAAACTCCTGTGTGTGGTTACGAACAACAACGAAGTACGTCCAGTAAAAGCCTTCAAGATAGCTCGTTCACCCCTTGTCATTGTTTATGTGGTTGTATCGAGTTGTTTAAGCTCTCTGCGGCTGCATTGCACAAGACAATGCGGAGTGAGGCAGAAAATATATATATACTGCTCAAAAACATTAAAGGAACCCTTTTGAATGAGAGTATAGTATCAGGTCAATGAAACTTCTGTGCTATTGATCTGGTCAGTTAAGTAGCAGAGGGGCTTGTTCATCAGTTGCAGCTGCTTTGGTGAACTAGAGGGGCAACACTGAGACACGACCCCTGTTGTGATGTAAGATTTTGCATATAACTTAATAAATATTTTGTATGTCTTTATTTGTAATTTAGGCAAAGCAATGTAATTTAGTGTTAAATTAGTGAGACGCATTCATGTTTGCAACCCCCCTCCCCCACCAGGAATGGGTCTCTTTTAATTTTATGACAGAGTTGGGGGAGGGTGCGCCTTAAACCAGTTTGGCGAGTGTTTCTCTGCTTCTTCTTTCAACCCCTGAAAGAATGCCAGACTGCCTAACATATGGCCTTGGGGGAGGCAGGGGGTGTCAGGTTTTAAGATGTTGTATTCCCCCATTGGTCTGAAGTATGGCTGTTCGGAATTGGCTTGTATCAGAAGTCTTTAAGTACCATGATGTCCTATTGGCTCTAGGGGTTGGACAGAGAATCTACAAATCTGCTTGCTCAACCACATTCTTTCTCTCTTACTAACCACTGATGATGAAGAAGCATCTCTTTTACTAACATATGATGAAGAAGCATCTCTCACCATGAACTGACCAGAACAACACAATGAAGAGCACAGCTTGGCAGCCATATTGGAACAGGCATACTGCCTGTTCTGAAGAAAGCTGAGCACCAATGATGCCTTAACTAGAGACATTTTTAAGTAACTAACAAGTCTGTATGCCGCCTGAACTACACATCACCATTTAATCAGGTTTTATGGTTGCCAATATTCAAATGTACTTTGCATATTGTTATTATTTATGAATATTACCAATAATACATTGTTTAAATTGTAACTTAACTCTTGCTTGTCTTTTACTATAGCTAATTGCTTGAGGTTATAGATATAGAAGGGAAGGTGGTGAGAAGTTATATGATACCTTATTAACACTGGTAAGTCTGTGAGATTTGTGGCATTCTGACAAAGGCTACATATTAATAATACAAAAGGGGAAAGTAGAGAAATATATTACTCTACCAAAATAAAACAACCCCCAAAACTGGAATGAATGGTTTAACAGGTGGAGGGAGGCCACTGACATTTTTCAATCCTCATTTGTTTTGTCACTAATTTTGCATTTGTCTACGGCCAGTGTCACTGCTGGTAGAATGAGGCCATACCTGGACCCTACAGAGCTGGCACAGCTTGTCCAACTTCTCCAGGATGGCACATCAATACCACGTGCCATTGCCAGAAGGTTAGCTGTGTCTCCCAACACAGTCTCAAGTGCATGGAGGAGATTCCAGGAGACAGGCAGTTACTCTAGGAGAGCTGGACAGGGCCCCTCATAGAAGGTCCTTAACCCATCAGCAGGACCCACCAGTGTCTGCTCCTTTGGGCAAGGAGGACACGATGAGCATTGCCAGAGCCTACAAAATGACCTTCAGCAGGAAGGCCACTGGTGTGAATGTCTCTGACCAAACAATCAGATACAGACTTTATGAGGGAGGCCTGAGGGCCCAATGTCCGCTAATGGACACAGTGGAGCTCGATTGGCATTTACCATAGAGTACCAAAATTGGTATGTCCTATGCTTTTAACGGATGAGAGCAGGTTCACCCTGAGCACATGTGACAGATGTGAAAGGGCCTGGAGAACATACTGCCTGTGACATCATTCAGCATGACTGGTTTGGTGGTGTGTCAGTGATGGTATATCTGGGAAAGCACATCCATGGAGGGACGCATAGACCTCTACAGGCTAGACAACGGCACCTTGACTGCTGTTAGGTATGGATGAAATCCTTGGACCCATTGTCAGACTCTATGCTGGTTCCTCCTGGTGCACCACAATGCCCAGCCTCGTGTGGCGAGAGGATGAAGGAATTGATACGATTGACTGGCCCCCACACTCACCTGAACTCAATTCAATAGAACACCTCTGGGTGGGACATTATGTTTCGGTTCATCTGATGCCACCAGGTTGCACCTCAGACTGTCCAGGAGCTCAGTGATGCCCTGGTCCAGTTAGGAGATCCCCCAGGACACCATGCGTTGTCAATTAAATTTTGGCAAAATAGACTCGCCTGCCTGCCGCGTCATTTTTTCCCTTTGATTTCGGGGTGTCCCTCTGCTGGTTGATCATTTTCATTTCAATCCTTTCATTCCTCACACATCACCATATCGGTTCATAGCAGTAGAGATGGCAAGCAGGATTTTTTTACCCATTGAGATCTGATGTGTTTTCAAAGTGTTCCTTTAATTTTTTTGAGCAGTTTATATATATATATATATACTAGCAAAATACCAGCTTCAGCAGGAGAAGTAGTGTGTTAAAGAAGCAATGAAAAGAAAAGGAAACATTTTGAAAATAACGTAACCTGATTGTCAACGTAATTGTTTTGTCACTGTTGTGAGTGATGAGTGTTGTTGTCATATATATATATATATATATATATATATATATATATATCTACATATATACACACACATATATACACACAAATACATATATATATATATACATACATACACACACACATATATAAACATATATATACATATACATACATATCTACATATATACACACACAGCTATTTCAGTATCAGTGCAATACGCTGTTTGTTAAAACGGTTGACTCCGCTCTTACGTGCAATAACAAATCAAATCATTCAGTTGTCTTTGCTCATATGTCATTTTAGAGCTGGACGCCTGGCATCTTTTTGGCCACAAGTTCGTTTCTGTTTGCTGTGAGGTTCTGTGTTGTGGAGATTCTCAGGATGGATTGCAGGTGCTCATCAGTGAGGCGACTCCTGTGTGCTGTTTTGTTAGTCTTTATCACTGAGAAGAGCTTCTCACACAGATATGTGCTACCAAACATGCACAAGGTTCGAGCCGCATGTAGACGGACTTTTTTTGTTCTTCAAAGTCACCAAAGCGCCGTGCAAACTCAGTGCGCAATAACTGTAGTAAGCGGTAAGTGTTCGGCAAGGCAGCTGAAGCGCTGCATTATGGGATCTGTAGTTTATTGTGTTACCAGCGCTTCATATACCGGCTTTAATAACAATAATACAGTATATAAAATGATCTCGCGGGCCGGATATAATTACACGCCGGGCGGATGTGGCCCGCCCTTGAGTTTGACACATATGGACTAAATAGAACTTGAAAAGATATATTTTTCAAATGTGATCGTGCAATTCAGATAGAGTTGACGCAAGACTACAGCCTGCATGCCTCAATGAGTCATCCTCCCTCGCTCTTACTTTTTACCGTTCATCTAATGAATACACTGAGTATGGCTTTACCAAAACAATCATTGATGGCGAATAAAGTATCCATTATTCGAGTATGTAGAGCGGGATATATATATATATATATACATATATATATACCCCGTCGCAGCGAGAAGTAGTGTGTTAAAAAAGGTAGAAAAAGAAAAGGGAACATTTTAAAAATAACGTAACATGACTGTCAATATACAGTAATTGTTTTGTGAGTGTTACTGAGTGTTGCTGTCATCAAGGATTTGATTATCATTATTTCTTTCAATCAGGTTCGTATTTGTAGGATGTGTTGTGTTCAAGTTACATTCCGTGTTTGTCAATCGTTGTAAAGATGACAGGTTTCATTCATCGATTCGTTTCTTACTGCATCAATAAACAGCTCGTCTTCTTCTTTATCTGAGACCTGACACACTGCATGCACGGGTTTTTTTTACACTGTCTTCCTTTAGCGGGACATTGACTTTTTCCACCGTGTGCTTTGTTTCCACAGAAGCTGCATTTATGAATATGCTTATCAGGCGCTTCATATTTTTGCTGCCTTTTCAATTGTGTAATTCGGTTTTGTTCAGCGCTTTGGAACTGTTGCTTTTATCTGTGCACTGCGTCAGTTCCGTGAGCCACTCGGTGTACATGCATCGAAGGTTCCCAGCTGTGCTGGTGCCATCTCGTGCTATGTCCATGGCTGTATTTAATGTTACCTTAGTCCTGGCACTTAAAACTTTCTCTCGCAGTTTCGCTGAGTTTGTGTCAAACACCACCCTGACCATCTCATCTTCCTCTCCATAAGCACAGTCCTTCACCCGTGAATATTTACCGTGGCAGTTTGCTATTGGATTGCCGCTGACGGACGGCCTTATATGGGCAGGCACTAAATTACAAACGCCAGCGCAGCCTGTCTATGAACTTAATTTAAAGTGTAGGTTTACATCGTGCTTTGTTTCAGTAGCAGAACTCATGAATATGGTTGTATGTCACTCGCTCGCTTCTTATTGTTTAGCTACCTTCTCAATTATATAATGCATGTTTTCTTGAGCGCTTTTTTGAGGTCTTCCTGGTTTTCTATGTACTGCGTGATTACGTGGGAGGCGTGATGATGTCACACGAAACTCCGCCCCACGGTGTTGAAGCTCATCTCCATTACAGTAAATGGAGAAAAACTGCTTCCAGTTATGACCATTACGCGTAGAATTTCGATATAAAACCTGCCCAACTTTTGTAAGGAAGCTGTAAGGAATGAACCTGCCAAATTTCAGCCTTCCACCCACACGGGAAGTTGGAGAATTAGTGATGAGTCAGTGAGTGAGTGAGTGAGGGCTTTGCCTTTTATTAGTATAGATATATATATATATATATATACAGGGTGGGCCATTTATATGGATACACCTTAACAAAATGGGAATGGTTGGTGATATTAACTTCCTGTTTGTGGCACATTAGTATATGTGAGGGGGAAACTTTTCAAAATGGGTGGTGACCATGGTGGCCATTTGGAAGTTGGATATTTTGGATCCAACTTTTGTTTTTTCAATAGGAAGAGGGTCATGTGACACATCAAACTTATTGGGAATTTCACAAGAAAAACAATGGTGTGCTTGGTTTTAACGTAACTTTATTCTTTCATGAGTTATTTACAAGTTTCTCTTTGTTTACAGCCATTGACATGTCGCAGAGGTTAACACGTGAGGAGCGGATAGAAATTGTGTTGATGTCTGGTGAACGCAGTAACCGGATCATTGCAGCAGATTTCAATACAAGACACCCTACGAGACCACCCATCTCCCATGCTACAGTTAGCAAACTGCTTGCTAAGTTTTGTGAAACTGGTTCAGTGTTGGATTTGCCAAAATGTGGACGCATGAAAACTGTCACTAATGAAGAAACATCAGTGGCTGTCCTAGCTTCATTCAGCAAGAGCCCACAGTGTAGCACTCGCCGCATGTCACTGGAGAGTGGCATTAGTCGAACATCCCTTCGGCGGATATTAGCTACTCACAAATGGCACCCTTACAAACTCCAGCTACTGCAGCATCTCAACGAGGATGACCCAGATCGGCGCACTGAATTTGCAGAATGGGCAAAACAAAAATTGGAACAGGACCCTCAGTTTACGCAGAAGATTTTGTTCAGTGATGAGGCAAACTTTTATGTGAATGGTGAAGTTAACAAACAAAACCACCGCTATTGGTCTGACACTAACCCACATTGGATAGATCCCTCCAAGACTGTTGGAACAAAATAATTGATGGTATGGTGTGGTATATGGGGTACAAAGATAGTGGGGCCATTCTTCATCAATGGAAACCTCAAGGCCACTGGATATGCGAAATTGCTACATGATGATGTGTTTCCCTCTTTATGCACTGAAGCTGACAAGTTCCCTGAGTTTTTCCAGCAAGATGGTGCACCACCACATTATGGGTGTCAGGTCCGAACATTCCTAGATGAACAGTTTCCTGGAAAGTGGATTGGGCGTCGTGGGCCAGTTGAATGGCCCCAAGGTCTCCCGATCTGACCCCCTTAGACTTTTATCTTTGGGGTCATCTGAAGGCAATTGTCTATGCTGTGAAGATACGAGATGTGCAGCACCTGAAACTACGGATACTGGAAGCCTGTGCTAGCATTTCTCCCGGTGTTGCTATCAGTGTGTGAAGAGTGGGAGAAGAGGGTTGCATTGACAATCCAACACAATGGGCAGCACATTGAACACATTTTATAAGTGGTCAGAAACTTGTAAATAACTCATGAAAGAATAAAGTTATGTTAAAACCAAGCACACCATTGTTTTGCTTGTGAAATTCCCAATAAGTTTGATGTGTCAAATGACCCTCTTCCTATTGAAAAAACAAATGTTGGATCCAAAATGGCCGACTTCTAAATGGCCACCATGGTCACCACCCATCTTGAAAAGTTTCCCCCCTCACATATACTAATGTGCCACAAACAGGAAGTTAATATCATCAACCATTCCCATTTTATTAAGGTGTATCCATATAAATGGCCCACCCTATATATATATATATATATATATATATATATATATATATATATATATATATATATATATATATATATATATATATATATATATATATATATATATATATATATATATAGTGGTGTGAAAAACTATTTGCCCCTTCCTGATTTCTTATTCTTTTGCATGTTTGTCACACAAAATGTTTCTGATCATCAAACACATTTAACCATTAGTCAAATATAACACAAGTAAACACAAAATGCAGTTTTAAATGATGGTTTTATTATTTAGGGAGAAAAAAATCCAAACCTACATGGCCCTGTGTGAAAAAGTAATTGCCCCTTGTTAAAAATAACCTAACTGTGGTGTATCACACCTGAGTTCAATTTCCGTAGCCACCCCAGGCCTGATTACTGCCACACCTGTTTCAATCAAGAAATCACTTAAATAGCAGCTGCCTGACACAGAGAAGTAGATCAAAAGCACCTCAAAAGCTAGACATCATGCCAAGATCCAAAGAAATTCAGGAACAAATGAGAACAGAAGTAATTGAGATCTATCAGTCTGGTAAAGGTTATAAAGCCATTTCTAAAGCTTTGGGACTCCAGCGAACCACAGTGAGAGCCATTATCCACAAATGGCAAAAACATGGAACAGTGGTGAACCTTCCCAGGAGTGACCTACCGACCAAAATTACCCCAAGAGCGCAGAGACGACTC
The DNA here is from genome assembly GCF_016835505.1 of Polypterus senegalus. NCBI lineage: Eukaryota > Metazoa > Chordata > Cladistia > Polypteriformes > Polypteridae > Polypterus > Polypterus senegalus. The sequence continues at coordinate 101,170,640 of NC_053166.1, forward strand.
ATCCGAGAGGTCACAAAAGACCCCAGGACAACGTCTAAAGAACTGCAGGCCTCACTTGCCTCAATTAAGGTCAGTGTTCACGACTCCACCATAAGAAAGAGACTGGGCAAAAACGGCCTGCATGGCAGATTTCCAAGACGCAAACCACTGTTAAGCAAAAGAACATTAGGGCTCGTCTCAATTTTGCTAAGAAACATCTCAATGATTGCCAAGACTTTTGGGAAAATACCTTGTGGACTGATGAGACAAAAGTTGAACTTTTTGGAAGGCAAATGTCCCGTTACATCTGGCATAAAAGGAACACAGCATTTCAGAAAAAGAACATCATGCCAACAGTAAAATATGGTGGTGGTAGTGTGATGGTCTGGGGTTGTTTTGCTGCTTCAGGACCTGGAAGGCTTGCTGTGATAGATGGAACCATGAATTCTACTGTCTACCAAAAAATCCTGAAGGAGAATGTCCAGCCATCTGTTCGTCAACTCAAGCTGAAGCGATCTTGGGTGCTGCAACAGGACAATGACCCAAAACACACCAGCAAATCCACCTCTGAATGGCGGAAGAAAAACAAAATGAAGACTTTGGAGTGGCCTAGTCAGTCCTGATCTGAATCTAATTGAGATGCTATGGCATGACCTTAAAAAGACGGTTCATGCTAGAAAACCCTCAAATAAAGCTGAATTACAACAATTCTGCAAAAATGAGTGGGCAAAAATTCCTCCAGAGTGCTGTAAAAGACTCATTGCAAGTTATCGCAAACGCTTGATTGCAGTTATTGCTGCTAAGGGTGGCCCAACCAGTTATTAGGTTAAGGGGGCAATTACTTTTTCACACAGGGCCATGTAGGTTTGGATTTTTTTTTCTCCCTAAATAATAAAAACCATCATTTAAAAACTGCATTTTGTGTTTACTTGTGTTAAATGTGACTAATGGTTAAATGTGTTTGATGATCAGAAACATTTTGTGTGACAAACATGCAAAAGAATAAGAAATCAGGAAGGGGGCAAATAGTTTTTCACACCACTGTATATACAGTATATATATATATATATATATATATATATATATATATATATATATATATATATATATATATATATATATATATATATATATATATATATATACACTCACCTAAAGGATTATTAGGAACACCATACTAATACGGTGTTTGACCCCCTTTCGCCTTCAGAACTGCCTTAATTCTATGTGGCATTGATTCAATAAGGTGCTGAAAGCATTCTTTAGAAATGTTGGCCCATATTGATAGGATAGCATCTTGCAGTTGATGGAGATTTGTGGGATGCACATCTAGGGCACGAAGCTCCCGTTCCACCACATCCCAAAGATGCTCTATTGGGTTGAGATCTGGTGTCTGAGGGGGCCATTTTAGTACAGTGAACTTATTGTCATGTTCAAGAAACCAATTTGAAATGATTCAAGCTTTGTGACATGGTGCATTATCCTGCTGGAAGTAGCCATCAGAGGATGGGTACATGGTGGTCATGAAGGGATGGACATGGTCAGAAACAATGCTCAGGTAGCCCGTGGCATTTAAACAATGCCAAATTGGCACTAAGGGGCCTAAAGTGTGCCAAGAAAACATCCCCCACACAATTACACCACCACCACCAGCCTGCACAGTGGTAACAAGGCATGATGGATCCATGTTCTCATTCTGTTTACGCCAAATTCTGACTCTACCATTTGAATGTCTCAACAGAAATCGAGACTCATCAGACCAGGCAACATTTTTCCAATCTTCAACTGTCCAATTTTGGTGAGCTTGTGCAAATTGTAGCCTCTTTTTCCTATTTGTAGTGGAGATGAGTGGTACCCGGTGGGGTCTTCTGCTGTTGTAGCCCATCCGCCTCAAGGTTGTGCGTGTTGTGGCTTCACAAATGCTTTGCTGCATACCTCGGTTGTAACGAGTGGTTATTTCAGTCAAAGTTGCTCTTCTATCAGCTTTAATCAGTCGGCCCATTCTCCTCTGACCTCTAGCATCAACAAGGCATTTTCGCCCACAGGACTGCCGCATACTGGATGTTTTTCCCTTTTCACACCATTCTTTGTAAACCCTAGAAATGGTTGTGCGTGAAAGTCCCAGTAACTGAGCAGATTGTGAAATACTCAGACCGGCCCGTCTGGCACCAACAACCATGCCACGCTCAAAATTGCTTAAATCACCTTTCTTTCCCATTCTGACATTCAGTTTGGAGTTCAGGAGATTGTCTTGACCAGGACCACACCCCTAAATGCATTGAAGCAACTGCCATGTGATTGGTTGATTAGATAATTGCATTAATGAGAAATTGAACAGGTGTTCCTAATAATCCTTTAGGTGAGTGTATATATATATATATATATATATATATATATATATATATATATATACATAAACACTGACACAGAATGTCAAGGCCTTAGAATAACAAGGTTTTAGCTATGAGTTATGGTTTTAGAATACTGAGCTTCAAAGGTTTTGACTCTCCATTTATCAGGAGTATTCAATCCTTTTCCTTTAATTTTGGTTCCTATATACAGTATACAAGCTGCTTTTTCAGTTATAAAGACAATGTAAGTTTTATTGATAATGTGACTCTTAAATAAAGATAAGTAAGACCCTTATTCTTGTAGATTATTTTTGTAAGTGAACAGGAAAGTCTTGATCAGGATGCTCATTTTCCAAGCTGTTTTATCCTGTGGAATTACCGGCGAATTCAGCTAAGTGCCATTTGTAGACAGTGTTGATACAAGAGTAGGCTCTGCTCAAATCTATCAATTCTAGTTGTGTTAATACACGAGTTGATTAGGCTAGAACAAATGGAAACACTCAGTATTGTCACTACCAAAAAACAAAATGTTATTAATAATTATTTAGTATAAATTGTACAACCATTTCAAGAAATAATTTACAATTAACAATAATGATGGGTCAGTTGAACTGAAAGAAAAATTAATCTTCTTCTGTGCATTCTAACAGACTGATCGGAGAATATACTGAAGCACGCCCACTTCTATATATTATATATAAATAATATGTAATGGGGATAGACATTTTTGCTTGTAATGTTTAAAAAAGTAATACAACTGTACAATGCAGTTATAAAAATTAAAGAAAAAATGCAGATGGCATGAATTGGCTAAAACAGATACACAGACAATTTCAAATATACAGAACTTAATCAAAGTGTCCTTTATTATTTACATCAATAGTTAAATCAAATATACACATATTATGCACAATCAGTTTAACACTCAGAAATAAAAAAGGCCAAAGACAAATAAAGCAAGTGACACGTTTATTAGAGGAGGCGCAGAGATGGAATCCCAAGTTTAAATGTCTCAGTGATGCGGTTTGTTCTCGTACTCCAACAGTTGAAGCACAAGTGTGTCAAACTCTTCGCTCAGTTTATAAAAAAAAAAAGAAAAAAAAAAGATTTACTTTTACCAATACTTAAAGTGTAGTAATGCAAATTTTAAATTTCACTTTAAAAATATATTTACATTTATATGTATTTAGTTTATATTCTTGTCTAAATTCTCTACAAGTAAAATGGCATTCTGATTAACAAAATAATGGTGCTGAAAATAAAAAGAAAGGACCGTCTGCTCCCAACAACACGACGTCCCACTCACTGTCTGCTGGTCCATCAATTGACAGACCTTCTGCCTCTGGTAGAGAATTCCTCTCAACTGTTCCTAGAGCTTTTATCGGAAAGGTAGAGCAGGTAGATCACGTTGCATTTAAAAAATTTTTTAAATGTTAGTCTATCTTACATTCTCCCTATGCCACTTGATTGTCCTGCAGGGCGGCCAGTCTGAGATCCCTTTTCTTCTAACAAACTGGTCATCCCGCACGCATGATCAAATGCATGAGCTACTGCAAAACTCCGGCTATCTAAGTGATCTAATTAGCCTTACAATTTATATCAAGTAAAGAAGGAATTTTAAAAACATTGTCGCTTATGGGCCGGATGAGGAATTGGAAGAGGATTTTTTTCTCTCACAATGTCACAATTGAAGTGCGTTTGTCTGATCTGTCAATCTATCATTGCTACTCCAAAGAAGGAAAATGTGGAAAGGCACTTTCAAACTGTTCATAAAAACTATGAAAGTGACTTCCTTCTGAAAAGCGATCTGAGAAAGAGAAAGGAGAGGGAACTAAAATCGCAGTTAATCGGGCAGCTGTCATTTTTCACCGGGCTGAATTCAAAAGCGAAAGGCAGACGCACCGAAGCATCGTTCCGGGTGAGTCTCTCGATCATTAAGCATAAGAAGTCCTTCCAAGATGGAGAGATGATAAAATATGCCTTCGTTGAGGCAGATGGCTAGGGAGAAATTCCTGATGAGATTTCAAGACTCCTGGCTGGAGAAAAAGGAGTTTCTCCTTGTCATTAAACATGCAGAATACAAGCAACTTAATAATGATCAATGGCTGCTAGACTTGCCATTGTTTTTTCTGATCTGGCCAACATGTTGAATGAGCTTAATTTACAGCGGCAAGGAAAAGATAAAACCATGGTCAATATGATTAGCTCAGTTAATGCTTTTAAACGAAAAATGCAACATCTGTCCTCAAGGCTGCAGCACCTTGATTTGGGGAACATCCAAAACCTTGCGTCAGAGCAGGAGACGCAATGGAAGGCATGAGCGCAACTTGACAGCATATGCTACAGAGCAGATTGAAAATTGTCTGTCAGACTTTATCTAATTGAAAAAAGTAACGATTCGAGTGTTGCCCAATGTAGCGGAATAAGAGTAGCGTTTCTTTTTCACAAATGTATACAAGTAAAAGTAAAAAGTATGGTGCAGTAAAACTACTCTTAGAAGTACAATTTTTACTTAAAGTTACTCAAGCAAATGTTACGGAGTAAATGTAACTCATTACTACCCACCTCTGATACTCTATATATATATAATATATATATTATATATATATATATATAATATATATAATATATACAGTGGAAGCTCGGTTCACGAATGTCTCGGTACACGTACAACTTGGATTACGACCAAAAAGTTCGACAAACTTTTACCTCGATTCACGACCCACCACTTGGTATACGAACAAGCCAGTTTCCCTTTCGGTTTGCGCGTGCTGATGATTTCCGCATGTGTTGCATTGTTCTCGGTCAGACGTGCATGCAAGCACATATGTGCATGCTTTTGCTGTGAACTCTTTGTGTTCTATTTCATTTCCCTTCCGGTTCGTACACGCTGATTACTGTATTTAAGCACTGTTGAGCCACTCCCTGTTCATTGTTCTCAGTCAGAAGTGCATGCTTTATCTGTGATCTCTTTGTGCTCTACAGTATTTTGTGTGCTTTTGCAGTTAGCCATGGCTTCTAAGTAAGAGAAGAGGGGTGAGAAGAAAGTTTTGCAGAAAATTGAATTCGAAGTAAAGAAAGAAATTATTGAAAAGTATTGAGTGTGGCATTCGTGTTACTGATCTTGCCACCGAGTACAAGAAGTCAAAACCTACGATTTTGACTATTCTAAAGCAGAAAGAATCTATTAAAGCAGCTGATGTTGCAAAAGGAGTTACAGCGTTAACCAGGCAGAGACCTCAAGGGCTGGAAGAGGTGGAAAAACTGTTTACCAGTTTACTCATTTACCAATTTGAGAACCCTCGTGCTTTCAAGCAGCACAATGTAAACAAAGCCAGACTGCCAGTCATGTGGAAGGCAAACACGAAGGGTTGGGTCACAAGGACTTTGTTTTTGGAATGGCTGCATGAGGCCTCTGCTCTCACCAGCTAAATAGCTAAAAACACCAGAAACCCAAGAAATCACACGAGAGAAAACACCTGAAGGAAAACATCCCTCCATCGCGGAGCCAGACTCTCCCTCAAAGCTGTAACCTCCTCTCCACTTAGTTCCTCCTGACTTCATTCCAGAACTCGACTCATGCAAGGTTAGTTTTCTTGGTGGTTTATGATTAGTTTTTGTATTACGGATTTTTCAAATGTTAATTTTTTTGGTTTGTAGCGTGAATTGTTGCAGTGTTACTTTTCACTTTTTTTAAATGTTACATTTTTTTCCCCTGTGCTTAAAACTCATTAAGAAAAGTGTTTATACAGCGATCAGTTGCACGGCTATAGCGCAAACTCCTGTAATGTTATTTTCTTGGTTGCTTGTGGTTGGTTTTTAAATTAAGTTCGGATTTGTTTAAATGTTCCTAAGCCCGTGCCTAAAATTCATTAAAATAAGGTGTTTATACAGCGATCGGCTTGCAAGGCTATAGCGCGAACTGCTGCAATGTTACAGAGAGGGAGAGAGAGCGCAGGCTACTGAGAGAAAGAGAGAGAGAGCGAGCTCGCGGGCTTGCGTGCTGCTGAGAGAGACAGAGCGAGAGAGAGGGTGTGTGCTGCTGAGAGAGAGAGAGAGAGAGAGAGAGCCTGCTGCTGAGATAGAGCGAGCCTGCGCGTGCAGCTGAGCAGGGAGCCTGGGTGTTTTTTGTCAGTGTTATTCAATGTTTTTACATTAGTTTACTACTACACTGTGTATTCTATGGTATAATTAACTATATTTGTGCTTTAATCTTTACAAAAATATATTTACATACAGTTTGTATGGTCTGGAACGGATTAATTGTATTTACATACAATCCTATGGGGGAAATTGTTTCCGTTTACGACCAGAGGTTTGGAATGAATTATAGCCATGAACCGAGGTTCCACTGTATATATATAATATATATATATACATATGTGTGTATATATATTGTGACAAGATAACGTTGACAGACAACTTGAAAGAGTTGGGGAATAGCCCCGTATATTGCTTTGTTGCAATAAGATGGTCAAAATATATGAAATTAAATCAAATATTCAACAGTAAATGACGGTGCAATGGTGGCTTTTATACATGAGACAAAATGGCTGCAGGAAATGATCAAATGGGAAGTGACGTCAGCAAAGTGAGACTGGAAGTGACATCATCACTATGAGGCGGAAGTGATGTTATCTAAGATGGACCGGAAGTGACACCATCGTCAGAAGCCGGAAGTGACACCATCAAGTTGGGACTGGAAGTGACGTCATCGTCAGGAATCGGAAGTGACGTCATCAAGTTGGACCGGAAAGTGATGTCATCTCCAGGAGCCGGAAGTGATATTACAGATGAGGAAGTGGTTGATGTCTGAATCTCTGAGTTATTGTTTATTGTAGGTATAGTTGTATTACTTTTCTTCTTTGGTTCTATAAGGTCAGAGAGAGAGGCATTAGTATCATGAAACAAACCCTCATCCGTTATTAGATCGCCCACCTTAGGAATTGTCTACTGCCTCCAAAGCGCACGTGTGTGTGTATATATATAAATATTGTCACACATGTGCGCATGGGGGGCAGCTATAGGGCTTGAGTGAAGGCAGTTCGGAGGCATGCCGGGATATGGCAGAGTACACTGACTCTTTTTCTTCCTTGCCTATAGACCATTCCCGGGGGATTCCACCTGGCTCTCCTGACATCACTTCTGGGACCGAGCCAATGGAGGTCGACCACACCAGCTCCAGCCCCTCTGATGTCATGTCCGACTGTGATCTAATGGTTGAAGACCACGTGCTTGATCCTTATGACCTCACTTCCTGTCTTCCCCTTTAAAATCCTGCCCCTTTTCCCTTTTTCCTCAGTCTCGTTTTGGACTCTGTTGTATGCACTTCAGTGCTGGTTATTTTGATAAAAACGACTTTTGCAGCCAGGATACCATATTACACGGGTGGCTGCCCCAAACCTTTATCTGTCTATGTGTCGTTTTTGTGACAATATATATATATATATATATATACTGTATATATATATATATATATATATATATATATATATATAGAGAACTGGACCCGGACACACACAGACGGACATCGTTAGTTCCACCACACACGGTTTATTTACAATATTTACAGGTTACTGTTCGTGCACACAAACCCCAGTGCCTCTTGCACCATTTCCCCAATGTCCAGGCCTCACAGTCTTTGTGCCTTCCTGGCCGACTCCATTCCTCTCTCTCTCCAGCTCCGTCTCTCTTCCACCCGACTTCTGCTATCGACTGAAGGGAGGCAGCCCCTTAAATAGGAACCTGGATGGGCTCCAGCTGCTTCCCGGCACTCCTCTGTAGACACGCCCCAGTGAGGAGGAAGTGCCAGCTGCGCACCCAGAAGCCGTCCGGGTGTCCCCTGTCGTCTTCCCACCAGCACTTCCTGGTGTGGTGGAAGTGTTGGGCTCCAAGGATATTCAGGCACCAGGGCGCCGCCTGGCGGTGGCCACGGGTCCTTACAGGGCTGGGCTTCCAAGCTCTCTACCCATGGCCCCCAACATAACCAGGGCAGACGCCCTCTGCGGTCTGGAGGAGGTACAAGCCCTCCTCCGGTCCTCCTGCGTCCCGGCGGGTTCCAGCCCGCCGGATGCCACAATATGTATATATATATATATATATATATATATATATATATATATATATATATATATATATATATATATATATATATATATACACACACACACACACACACACATAGATATACTTACATAGATATACATACACATACACTAGGGGGCTTCGCCACCTGCACGCTTCACTCGCCAACCACCATGTTTGGTTTTCCGGATATACTGTACACTTTTAAGATTTTATTTTTCTTTGAATTGTTGCAGCTTCATTAGTTTCACTTTTATATCAGAACTTCTGTAAAAACAATATTTGTAATCTTGCGAGTCACAATATGCTGAATCTTTTAAATGAGGTCAATGAGACATGTGTTTAATGACTTTGTACCATAATTCAGGGTGGGTTTCTCTGTTTGGAAGTTCAACACAGACAAAATGATCTACATCATCAGCAGTTAATAATTTTTTTTTACAAAGTAACCAATAAATGTATAGTAGAACATAATAAATATGTAAAATTATGTGAATAAAGTAGAAGTAAGTGTTAAGGTGCAATAGTGCAGTGATTATTGTGCCAAACCAAAGTTAGACAGGTGCATAGTTAAATGAGGCAGTTTGTTTGTTAGCGGTACTGCTATCTTTACTTTCTTTTTTTATACTTTCTAATTTTCCTACTTTCATATCCTTTAACTTTCTCCACATTTGTGAACATCTTTATGAAGTTCTAATTTGTCTTTTACTCTGTCTTTTAAATCTGAGCCAGTTTGGACATGCTTTTTTTTCAATTGCACTTGTTCCAGACTGATAATTACTTTCCTTATTTACTGAATTTGCACCTAGATTATTCTTTTTCATTCTTTTTTCTCTCCAATGCATCTGAGTCTCTTTTCTCCACGCTGCATTCTTCTTCACTTAGACATCGCCATTTTATTTATAATGTACTGTCCTTATATGCTTTATACGCGATGAGAGCCCTGGATCTGTGTGTGCTCAAATCCTTCAGTCGACTGAATGTTTTGCTGCCTCTTGGCTTATTTGATATTGATTGTAAGTAGGGCATGTTTTGCAAGAATCTTATGTTCCACATCATCGCAAGATGGTCCTGGGTCAATCTCTTGGCACAAAGTCCCATGTTTAAGGTCCCTGTGAGATGCTCTGTGGCCAATCTCTTTCTTGCAGTTTCTTTTAAATGTCTTCCATGATCTTAACATGAAGATCATGTCTCAACGCCCTTGTGTTTCTCACCAAGATTTTTTTTTATAATATATAATATATATATATATATATATATATATATATATATATATATATATATATATATAATTTTTAATGTAGGTAGATCATTTTGACCTGCTCATTTTAAAAGTAGCTTGCAAGCCGAAAAAGTGTGGGCACTCCTGCATTAGAGACTCACTAAAGTCAAATCAACACATCCAGAATGATGTGAACTCTGTTGATCTTTTCAAAAGTACCTACAGCTCTTGACAGCACTTCATCAGGTTGTTGTAGAGGCCATCTGTCAGCTCCTCATCTACTGTATAAAGGTCATTAACCTCCATTATTTAGGAGTATTAGGAATACCCCAATCTGGACACTACCTAAAGTAATATGCAAGTCACAGACACGTCATCCTAAGATAAAATGGATAAATGCAGTGCTCTCCATTATTACTGGCTCCACAAAATTAGTAAGAAGGGTTAAAAAAAATCCCTGTTTGCTGAAGAAATGTCACCTTGCACTGAAAAAATTAGAAACATCTGACTTTTAATTGAAACAATTTAATTCAAAGAAAAACAAAGCCCTCATCAAGAAATAATTATTTTTAAAATTAACATTTTAATAAGGGTGTCATTAATAGTGAAGGGCATGTTAAATGAATGCCACACATGAAGAATATATATATATATATATATATATATATATATATATATATATATATATATATATATATATATATATATATATATATATATTATCAGCATCTTTAAAAGACTGACAGTAAAATCAAAGGGTTCCTCCATAGTTGGATAAAGAGCATACTGAGAGAGAATAAGAGAAAAAGTACTGAAATCATATACAGTACAATCTAAACACAAATGTAAAGTTACATAAAGCTTACAGTTAATATTCAAATACCATCAACATGTCTATTTCACAGTCTACTGAACAAGCAGGGATGTCCTAGGAAAAGAAGGAAAGAAAGAAAAAAAAGATACACGTGAAAGTCAAACACTACAAGTAAATTACAAGTTTAAGAAATGGGTGTTTGCAATTTACCTGATATTTCATTAACATCCAGTTTCCAGAAGTTATTCTTGTAGCAAGCTGGCTGAAAGGAAAAAATATAAATGTCACTTGTAAATAAATTGAAAAGGCTCTGTGCACATTGCGACTGTCAGTCTGACTCACGTATAACTTGGTGGTGCACTGCACATTGCAAGAAAGTCTTTAACAATTTAGAAATGGCAGGCATCATCTGCACAAAACTGCTATGAAATTCTATTAAAACTGATGGTAGAAAAACATCACAGATTATTTGGTATTACAATTTAGACACATTACTCCAACATAAGGAATTAAACTGAAAAGAAAAAAGGGTAATATCGCGCACCACTATAGTCAATCTGAATGTTGTCAAATACCTACTTCATGACAGAATAACTGATCAAGCGTTTCCTAGATTCTTGTAAAAGTTTTTTTTTGTCTTCCATGCACAGTCGAGGAGTTCTAGTGAAACTTGCCTTGTGGAATTTTAAGAGTTGCCGGTACCGCTGAGTGTCCGTCCATTTAAAGCACTGAATATAAATCAATTACTACAGCGAAAATGATTATTAATACAAACGTAAAGGTTCACGGTACAAACATAACCATCCAAAAGAAAGTTATTAAAAATACGAAAAAAAACTGCAACTTTCAAACGTTTTCATTTCAAAGCACACTTACTTCCATTGTCAAAAATACGAGCAATTAGTTTCGTCGCTGCTTCTTCTTTTGTCTAATGGAGTTTCATCGCTTCTTTTTTGTTTCCTTTCGTTTAATGGAGTTTCGTTGTTTGGTACAACGGCAGGTTATTTAAGACTAGCAAAATACCCGCGGTTCGCAGCGGCGAAGTACTGCATTAAAATGTTTATTATGAAGAAAATTAAACCTTTTTAAACTGAGGGAAAATATGCCAATAATTATTTGTTAAGGATCTCTTTGTGTGCCACGTTGTCAGTTCGGCCCTCCGGTTGTAACATGACCAAGCTGTGCTCTGAGCTTACTCTTGAGCATGCAACTTACAGTTGGCCATGTGAACAGTAATCTTGTCTCAAATCTCATAGCTTGGATTGCTGCTGTCATAATTGGTTTGAGTTTCATGGTTTGTTTCAATTACGACAGTATTTGCAGGATTTGTTGTGTTGAAGTGACATTCGGCATCTGTCAAGCGTTGTAAGCACACAACCAGTTTCATCGATAAAATCACATCCAGCTTTTGAGAGTTTAAACATTCATAAACATCAAAGTGTCCACTACTGAAATCGTCACCTGTGAATCTAAGATGTTTAAGAGGCATTGGCGGTTGTCGAAAGGTGTAAAATATTTGACTATTTCGGTACACTTGAAAGCGACAACCGAACAATTCAGCGGCAGCCATCAACTCACATGCAGAACCATAGGTGAAGGGCTTAAGCATTTCACTCTTCTAGTGCTCCTGTGTAGTATAATTATCTCCTGTACCGTCATCAGTCCACACCTTGAACCTGTCCCAGTCATTTAATACATAAGACACAATGTTCCTCCGGATATCAAGAGTGAGCCTGATATGGCCGTGCAATATGTAACAAAGAGAATGGAAAAGGCAGGTGCCATCTCCAGGCATGGAAACCACTCGGTAAGTGACAGTTCTTTGATCGAAAGAATTTATTGAAGATGGGCCCATAAGTAACAAAGACTGTTGAAAAGTTCAATATGGCGGCCGACAGTGGCATCATACTACCGAAATAAGTACGTACATTGGTTTCAGTTAGTGCAGGGAAGCCGCCTACCAAATTTCGAGAAGATGGGGCCATAAATAAGAAAGTTCAACATGGCGGACATTGTTGACCGTTATGACCGTTACGCGTAGAGTTTCGAAATGAAACCTGCTTAACTTTTTTAAGTAAGCTGTAAGGAATGAGCCTTGCAAATTTCAGCCTTCTACCTACACGGGAAGTTGGAGAATTACTGATGTTGGAAAATTCAATATGGCGGCTGACAGTGGCGTCATACCACCGAAATAAGTACGTACATTGGTTTCAGTTAGCTAAGGGAAGCCACCTACCAAATTTTGTGAAGATGGGGCCGTAAATAAGAAAGTTCAACATGGCGGACGTTGTTGACCGTTATGACCGTTAATCGTAGAATTTCGAAATGAAACCTGCTTAATTGTTGTAAGTAAGCTGTAAGGAATGAGCCTGCCAAATTTCATCCTTTTACCTACATGGGAAGTTGAAGAATTAGTGACGTTGGAAAGTTCAATATGGCGGCTGACAGTGGCGTCATACCACCGAAATAAGTATGTACATTGGTTTCGGTTAGCAGGGAAGCCGCCTACCAAATTTCGTGAAGATAGGGCCATGAATAAGAAAGTTCAATATGGCGGACGTTGTTGACCGTTATGACCGTTACGCGTAGAGTTTCGAAATGAAACCTGCTTAACTTTTTTAAGTAAGCTGTAAGGAATGGGCCTGCCAAATATCAGCCTTCTACCTACACGGGAAGTTGGAGAATTAGTGATGTTTGGAAAATTCAATATGGCGGCCGAAAAGGGCGTCATACCACCGAAATAAGTACGTACATCGGTTTTGGCTAGCGCCTGGAAGCCACCTACCAAATTTTGTGAAGATGGGGTCAGCCTTCTACCTACACGGGAAGTTTGAAAATTGGTGACGTTGGAAAATTAAATATGGCGGCCGACACCGGCATCATACCACCGAAATAAGTACGTACATCGGTTTTGGTTAGTGCAGGGAAGCCGCCTACCAAATTTCGTGAAGATGGGGCCATAAATAAGAAAGTTCAACATGGCGGACGTTGTCGACCGTTATGACCGTTACGTGTAGAATTTTCGAAATGAAACCTGCTTAACTTTTGTAAGTAAGCTGTAAGGAATGATCTTGCCAAATTTCAGCCTTCTACCTACATCGGGAAGTTGGAGAATTAGTGATAAGTGAGTCAGTGAGTCAGTGAGTGAGTGAGTCAGTCCGTGAGTCAGTGAGGGCTTTGCCTTTTATTAGTATAGATGAAACTCTATAAGGCGGAACTTCAAAGAGGTAGGGATCACGAACTGTAAAATGTTGGTTAAAGTTACACTTGATACACAACTTCAAATGCTGATAATTGGACAGGTTAGTTTTTGATTGTCATAGAGTAACAATAATCTCATTCATTGAAATTCTGAATTAGCCAATACTATCCACTTGCATTTACAGTTATCCCGCCTTCAGATCCACCCATAATGTATCCAGTCTGCAGCAATCAAAGACATATATAGGTAGACGCTGGATTCACTGTGTTGCCCAGTCGACACGATACGTCACGTCCACCCTACTGCGAGTAGCAAAAGTACCATTTAAGCTAATACAGGTAGACGTGGAAACCGGGTTTTCTGATGAAAAAACAATAACGTTTAAAACAGTATCGTTTACATACAACAGATTTTGGCGAATCATTTACATCCAATTATTTATAACCACTTATACAGTGATAATAGCAATTATTATCATGAAATAATTCCTCCCATATAAGTAACATTTCTCGGACTGCCTTCTTTTATCTCCAAAACATTTCTAGACTTCGTCCTGTTTTTACGCAACACAGTATGCAGCGCTTACAACTTATTCAAAATTCTGCTGCCAGGATAATAACCTTCTATTCTAAATACACTGAACATATTACATCTATTCTCTCTCAACTTCACTGGCTCCCTGTTAACTACAGAATATAATACAAAATACTGCTCTGAACATTTAAAGCTCTCCACAACCGAACTGATCTCCCACTGACTTTCACTCCTCTCCGTCACTCAGATCCTCATCTGCAGCTCTACTTTCTGTACCACTCGTCAGATTCAGTGCTATGGGAGCTTGAGCCACTCTCATAGTGCCCCTCAACTCACATTTTAAAACTGCCCTCAAAACTTATCTTTTCAAACTGGCATACCAATTGTGAATTTTGCACTGTTATTGCCAGTTATCTTTGCTTGTTTGCTAATTATTGCTTTTTGATTTATCATTCTCATGTTTTAATTTTACTAATGTTTAATTTTATAGTAAGGTGACCATGAGTGTTAAGATTATAAAACGGGATTTTCTAATGGCCAAATATAACCAAAACAATTGTTCAGCATTATCTATGAAATGTAATCCCCCGGGATCTGGTTTAGACCGTACAGCGATTTGTACAATCCCAAGCATCACATTCATGAGGCATCTTTATCCATTACTTCACTCCACAGCAGTGCCACTCGCAATATGGCGGCGACGTTGACGTACGATGCGGCTTTTCATGCGGCGTCTAGTCGAATTCCCAGCTATGGCTCTCAGGCGGATATGACGCAAGGTTTAAGGAAGTTTGTAACCTTGGAGCAATGGAGTCAGGTGGCTTTAATTACAAGGTAGGTATCTGGTGTGACAAAGCTGAAAGTTCTGTGGTGTTTAATCGACATTTTATACTAAGGTTATGGCGTCAGGAATGGCATGCTACGGTTTCTTGGAAAGGAATGATAAGGAACCTAAGGATTTTTAAAATCCTTAAAGCACATCTGCTGAGTAGATTAAGTAGATGATGCATGCGTCAGCGTACGGTAGCTGCTATTGAAGTACTGAAATGTTAACTGGTCATTACGGAATTACCCAATTTGAACGGAAAAATTAATTACTTTTAATTTTTTTAAGAGTCAGAAAGCTGTTTGGCTAAATGGATAGGGGCATGGGATCTTTAAAACAGCTACGCTTTCCAATATAAAAATTCTACACGCAAAGTAATAGCCATCACATTTCTTTATACATCAGAGGGAATTTATTAAACTAATTAATTTATTTTTTTAATAAAGTTGTTCAACTTAGATTGCTGCAGTAATCAACATCTTCTGCAGGAAAAATATATGTACTCTTTACGTTATTTGTCTTCTCTAATGTGTTTCCTGAACCTAGGAAATAATAAGGTAAGGGCAAGTCAACTGGTTAAGCATTCCTCTTTTTTATGCTCATTTCCTTTTTTCATTGGACATTGAGAGAAGTCTTCAGCAAGGGTGACCCATCATGCACTAAAAATGTGATAATTGGTTTGTGGCACTTCTATCTTTTTCATCATGATTGGGCTGTATCAAATACTGTATTTTCTTTGTTGTGTGGGTGACATGCTTTGTAAAATGAGACGTGCAAGTGTCTTGGTTATTTTAAAAAACCAAGGCTTTTATTAAAAGTACAATGCAGTGTCATCACTGCAGTTCATATTTTTTATTTGTACAAAATACAATGAAAGTCTTGTGTGTGCTTTCACTACGCTACCACTTGTCAGAATCTCGCATTGTAGGCAACAACGCAGAATGTGACAGTTTGAATAGTAGGTGCCATTTAAGAAAAAAAAATTATGATTTGAATGCACATCTGTCTATTGTTATAAGCCATAGCAGAATATAACCTCTTAACAAACAGAATTGCAGAAGCAATTAGTAAGCATAATTTAGGTTGTCCATACTCCACCTATGAAGCCCTCTGTAAGCAAGAAACATATTCTTACCTCGAGAAAATAGTATCAAACTTTGGTAAAATGTATTAGTTGTGCTTCAATTTTGTTGTCACAAGCACGTCTCAAGGATGCAGTAGGCATATTTAATTTTTTAAAATGGAAATCTTTGCTACTTCAGTATGGTTGTATTTGGTAAGTTTTAGGGATTTTTGAAAAAATTGGATGCCCAGTACCCATTGGCTCCATTATGAAAGGAAAGAACAGGCTAGTTGTTTTTTTTATTTATTTATTTATTTTTTTTAATTTGTTAAATTTGCTTAACTTTAGAATGAAATTTCATGTGACAAATTAATGTATAAAATAATTGTGAAGAAGTAAATTTGGTTCAAAAATACCAAATGTATCCTTTAATTTTGATATTGCTATGGTACTGCTTTAATTTTTGCAACATTCCTACTTACAGGTCCCATTACTTCCACACCTAGATTGTGGTGAGATGTGATCTACAGTAGTAAATGAAAAATGCTGATGTGCTCTTTGCAAATGATAGAGGCTGCTGAGAATTTTGGTGTTTTATGTGGTGTGAGAGTTAAATAAAAAAAAATTGCTCTTAAAAACTTGGGTTTTGGTTGCAGCTTAGGAACTGTGCAGGAATTTGTAAAGCTTTTTTTCTCTTTAGAAGGGTTTTTTTTTTTGCTTTTTTTTTGTCACTCGCAAAAAGTAGCTGGGTGTTTGGAGGTGCGCTTGGAAAATTTACTTGTACATACTTGTTAGTTCAGATACAGATAACAAGAACATCAAGGAGGTAGGGTAGAAAGCATCAGTAACTGATTTTAGCATTTGTAAGCAAATAACTTTGTCGTAACAGCGATTCCATAGTTTAAAAGAACAGGAAAAAAGGCCACCGCTGACTTCAAACCAGTAAAGGGGAAGGCTCAGCAGTGCATAGGTAAGCAGCCCTCATTAAAACACCAATCACGCATACGAGGCTGTAGGAGCAGATAAGTTAGTAAAGTTTTATGTATTTGTTGATTTTAGATTGAACAGTTAAGTGGGCGACTGCGAAAGGGTTTATTAATATGGGGGAATACAAACGGTGCGGGTGGAGAGCTTAAGAGGAGGAATAAGAGGAGTGCAAAGTTAGAACAGACAGAGAAAAGTAAAGCTAATCTTATTGTAGGACAAACAGTAGGTAGCTGAGAGGGAGAACAGTAAAGCAGCTTAACACTAGAATTACCATAGCCTACAAAAAAACTCGTAGAGCTGGCCCACCTTAAATCTGTTCGCACCTATCCGCCAGTGTCCTTTGTCCTGTAACTGTGCCAATAAAGACAAGCAGCCGACTATTCCATCCCCCCACCGAC
This sequence comes from Polypterus senegalus, assembly GCF_016835505.1. Classification (NCBI taxonomy): domain Eukaryota; kingdom Metazoa; phylum Chordata; class Cladistia; order Polypteriformes; family Polypteridae; genus Polypterus; species Polypterus senegalus. The sequence goes on from NC_053166.1 coordinate 101,188,100, forward strand.
TTAGAACGTGCACAAACTTCTCCCAGCTCATGCCTTGATTGATTATCTCAGAGTGAAGTGGAGTTTTAGAGTGGAAATAACAGATCGTTACTTGGAACACACGCATTTCATGTGTGTTCCGTTTCTTCAATAAGTTTAGGATTGTTTAAACTAGGGAATTGGGTGGCAGGGATTTTAGGATAGGACAGGCGAGGTTAAGATCTACGCATGAAGGAACAAACACTGGTGTAAAAATAAAAATACGTAGTAATGTCAATACTAAGCCAACATTTAAATATAGAAGGAGTAATATATTAAAAATAGCTTGCCTTAATGCTAAAAGTATCAAAAATAAGGTAAGTGAGTTGGAGCTGTATGTAGCAGAGAATAATTTTGATATTATAGCAATGATAGAAACCTGGCTAAATAACGAAGACGGGGATGAGTATAACATAGAGGGATACTAATTTTTTACGAAGGATAGACAGAACAAAAAGGGGGTGGGGTTGCTGTTTATGTCAAATAGAATTTAAATGTAAGTCCTCTTCAGTTGGGCGATGAGCCCCATCTTAGTGAGGACATGTGGCTTCGCCTGGAAAATATTAGGGAAAGAGGTCTTATTTAAGGATTGTGTTATAGACCACCCAATTCAGACAGTAATTTCAACATGCATCATTTTTAGTAATATCAAAAAGGCATGTTTACAGAGATATTATAGTCATGGGTGACTTTAATTATCCAAATATTAAGAGGGATAACCTTGCAGATGGAGGAGCACAAGAACAGGAGTTTTTAGAAGTAATCGGAGACTGTTTTTTAACACAGTATGTTAAAGCTCCAACATGGGTGAAGCTTGTCTAGATTTAGTACAGTGATCCCTTGCTGTATTGTGCTTTGACTTTCGCAGCTTCACTCCATTGCGGATTTTAAATGTAAGTATATCTAAATATCATGGATTTTTCGCTGGTTCGCATATTTCTGCGGACAATAGGTCTTTTAATTTATGGTACATGCTTCCTCAGTTGGTTTGCCCAGTTGATTTCATACAAGGGATGCTATTGGCAAATGGCTGAGAAGCTACCCAATCAGAGCATGTATTACGTATTAAATAAAACTCCTCAATGATATATGATATGCTTCCCATGCTTCGCATATTTAAAAGCCCGGACAGGACGTATTGATTTTTGATTGTTTGCTTTTCTCTATCTCTCTCACTCTCTCTGATATTCTCTGCTCCTGACAGAGGGGGTGTGAGCAGAGGGGCTGTTCGTACACTGGCCTAGAGGATACGGATGCTCCTCTAAAAAATGCTGAAAGACTACCTTCACATTGCTCCTTTCCTTATAGCTGCTTTGTCCGGCGGTGTTTCGCATACTTAAAAGCCCGAACAGCCCTATTGATATTTGGTTGTTTACTTTTCTCTCTCTCTGTCTCTCTCTCTCTCTGACATTCTCTGCTCCTGACGCGCACTCCTTTAAAGAGGAAGATATGTTTGCATTCTTTTAATTGTGAAACAGAACTGTCATCTCTGTCTTGTCATGGAGCACGGTTTAAACTTTTGAAAAAGAGACAAATGTTTGTTTGCAGTGTTTTAAAGTCCCTGTCTCTACAAACTCCTGTGTTTCTGTGCAAATCTGTGACCCAAGCGTGTCAATATAAAAATAACAATTTAAACGTATGGTTTTTACTTCGCGGATTTTCACCTTTCGTGGGGGGTTCTGGAACGCAACCCCCCGCGATCGAGGAGGGATCACTGTATTTTGTAATAATGAAGATAAATTTGGAATTAATAGGAAATTAAAAAAAAAAAAACTGCACAGTGGATTAATAAAGATTATAAAAGAAGCTGCAAAGGACAAAAATTGCTTTATAAGGTCTATAAGACTAATGACTGCAGTGAATCATAGAGCGTATGAGAACATGAGAGCAACCATTAAGAAGGGAGGCTAAAAGACAGTTGGAGAGGAAATATAGCAGTTAAGGCGAAAGAAGAGCCTAAGGCCAGATTTGTACTTAACGCGACGCTTGCTCCAGCAGACGCTCATGCTATGCAAGTGTTTTTATTGTTTATACTTGCGCGCGTACTTTACGGCAATCTGGAGGAATTCGCCAGGTGGCAGTGCGAGATATTAATCATGGTGAGAACAGGTTTGGCTTCGCTTGTCGTGGCAAAAAATTGTCACCAGAAGGCTTTTTACCTGAAAATGAAGGCTATTAGGACTCAGGATAGGCAAACAGAGTTTTAAAGCTTTATTTCAATAAAACATCACAAATAATAACACAGACTGAACTCAATACGGCCCGAAACAGTTCAAAACTTGTATGGTAATTTCTTATCACTCCAACCTTGTTCAATTAGCTCATTCTGCACCTGTCCTCACTGTCTATTGTTCATTTCTAGTTTCTGTTTTTGCTTATTTCTTTTACTGGCCAAGGACAGTACAGACATCTTTCTTTCATTTATGGGGTTTCCTCTCGTCGCTTCCTCTTTTTTGGACTTTTAAGCTAGTTAGTCTGATGCCTAAAGCTAAGCTTTAATTGAAAAGAAATATGGTCGGCATGCTTGACTTGCTTCAATTTCTGCGCTAAAGTTAATTTCTAATATATTCTTCTATATTTATTTATGCTTGTGCCTGAATATACTAATTTTACTTTCATGCATTAAATCATTTTGACCTTGTTTATAGCAAAAGCATTCTGCTGTCTTTTTGCTGATTTACTATTCCAGCTGGTTTCTCACATGTCTACCAAGGCCACCTTTTTCTTAGCTTCCTATCTTGTCCACACAGGTGCACGGGCAGTTTCTGTGCGTCATTCCTGTCCTTTCCTTCTTTCCCACACTAGCAATTCTGTCTTGAGCTTAAAAATAATGCAATATGACTGATTTTTTTATTTAACTATTTGCTTGACATTCTATTTTATGCTAAATCTAATGTTTCAGAACCTGTTAATTTCTTTTATGGCAATTTATGCTAATGTGCTATGACATATACATTTTTTCCTTCCATATGCTGTGTTGTGAATTGCCTGGACTGCCCATTAAATTCCGATGACACCTTACCACAATATCTCTGAAAAGGATGTTTAATAATTAAATCCATCAATCCAGGGATTTGTCCATTCCAGCTGTAGTATATTGTAAGTCTGGGCTTTTGGGAATAAAGAATATGGGTATTGGGGAGCTATTAGAAAGTAGATAATAATGATAGGGCTGTGTAATGTGTACTCTGAAATGAGCTTAGTAAAAGAACCTGTTAAAGTTTACTACTTTGAACCTCTTTCTGTCATCTTTCTTTTTATTAGTACAATATTATTGTCCATAGATATAACACCAGCAAGCACTGGGCACGAGGCAGAAACAATCCCTGGACGAGCCATCAGCTTATCGCAAGGTGAATACAAGCACTCACATACACTAGCATTACTTTAGTGTCACCGAATCTGCATATCTTTGGAAGGAAACTGGAGCACACTGTGTAAACCTAGAAGGAACACCTGCAAACTCCAGGCAGAGATTACCAGTGATATGACTCCCTGCGAAAGAGCAGTGCTACCGCTCCGCCACCGTGTCACCCCCATGTGTGTAATTAACTAAATAACAGTATTCATTATTTAAATGAAATTAACGATTATCTGTAAAATGTAGCATGCATACTTTAATGCATTTCATGATGAAAGTGATAAAGTGTAAATCTTATAATTCTAAATGTGCAGGGAGTTGGAATATCATACATTTAATGTGTTCTGTGTGGTGATCTATTGCTGTCAGGTCTGGAGGAAGCCCCAGAAAATAAAAGATGGCACAGAAGTTGGTATGTGAGACTTTTAAGATGTATCATGTCATTATGATCGGGAATACGCGACACTTGAATATAAAAGCCCCACGAATGCATTTGTATGTTGGCATTTTACATCACCACATCGAACCATTCATCAAACATCAAAGTGCGCACATCGATCTTGTAGGATCTGCAAGCGGCTTTCTGTCACATGTAGATAGAGATTCTGACATCACATTCCAACTTTTATCACACTGCGCCCACGTGTCAAATGAACCCTGGGAACGCATGGCAGCCATGATGCCGCCGCGTTCTGAGTGTGAAGTATAAACGAGCCCTTAGAGATTCTTTCAGTATTTTAGTAGTAAAAGAACAGTCAAGGAGGAGGTGAAGTGCATCAGAAATAATAAAGGGGAATTAAGAGATACAGACAATGAAATAGTGGATGCCCTAAACTTACATTTTTATGAGGTCTTCACAAGTGAGCAAGTGGCTAACCTCCCAGAGGTAAACGGGACTGCTAAGGAGGATCTAGGGGATGTCTTTGTTTTTCTATTCCAGAAGGTTGTCTCTGGGTATGGCAATAGCTCTTCTTATTTGAGTGTCTGTTGTTTTGGCGGTATTTCCTTGTCTGATAAAATCTTGTCTGAGCTCCTGCAGTTGTTTATCCCGGTCTGTCGTTTCTGAGCAAATATGATTGTCTCATATTGCTTGTCTGAAAATAATGGAGCGCCTTATATGCTTGGGGTGGAAGCTATCACTTCTTAGGTGGGTCCGTATGCCTGTTGGTTTGTGAAAAACAGAAGTTACAAGGGTGTTGTCTTTCAGTTGAATGGTGGTGTCAAGGAAGTTGACCTTCTGTTTTTGAGTAATTCAGCTTCAGCTTTATGTTGGGGTAAAAATAATTATATTCATTATGAAAATGGTGGCAGGTAGAAAATTCTTTTTAAGTTGTGGTAACTAGTGCTGGGTGGTATAACGGTTCATACCAAAAAACGTTTTTTATTTTTGTTATGATATGGATTTTTCTTATACCGGAACATCAGTTTAAATAGCCTAAACAACGTTTGGAATGTGGCGCAGCAGGGAACTGTTTAAGGTGGACCTTTTTCACTGCTGCATCACTAAACAGGCATGCAACGGTGTACATGCGTTAGTGGAGGTATTGAGCGGTGAAAATGGACGAGGACATTCCTAAACAGAAGCTGTAGCAGACGATAAAGTTGATCATGATGACACAAAAGAACTTTTGACGAAAAAAGGTCTGTTGTCTGAAGATACTTTGGTTTTAAAAGTTCGAATGTGGACCATTATGTTCGAATGTGTGAGTACTATTTCTATACTACTGGATAATACTGCAAGCCAAGTTGTACTTGTTTTATTTTAATTTTTTTTTCAATACTGTGTATACTGTGTAATGTACCTGGGTACTGTGCAATAGTGTGACAATGCTGGTCCCCTACAGACTCCCTCTTCCCACATGGGAGTCTGTTGAACCAACACCATCGATAGTTATGACCAAGATGAGCTGAGAAATCACTTTGAAGCCAGGGGATGGTGGAAAGTGCTCAGGTGCTTTTGTTAAAAACAGTCAAAAATAAAACCAAAATTGTCCATTGTGCAGTGTTCAGAAAAATACAGTACCCAAATAAATAGCAAATCCATAAAACCAGTGAAATGTGGAGGTAAAATGTATCTATACTAATAAAAGGCAAAGCCCTGATAGACTCACTCACTAATTCTCCAACTTCCCGTGTAGGTAGAAGGCTGAAATTTGGCAGGCTCATTCCTTACAGCTTACTTACAAGAGTTAAGCAAGTTTCATTTCGAAATTCTATGTGTAATGGTCATAACTGGAACCTACTTACGTACATATATACGGCCATAGCCTGCAGCTCGGTCGCCGTGTGAAGCGGAGTTGCGTCCCCCATCATCACACCTCCCACGTAATTGAGTGCCTGCCCATATAAGGCCATCCGTCAGCAGCAATCCAATAGACATGCTGCCGCTACGATGTGTTTGCGAGTGACGCATACAAGCATATTCATAAGTGCAGCTACTGCGGAAACAAAGCACACGGTGGAAAAAGTCAATGTCCAGCTAAAGGAAGACGGTGCAAATGAAGATGATATGGTCAGAGATAGAATAGTGTTTGGCACAAACTCAGCGAAAGTGCGAGAGAAACTTTTAAGTGCCGGTTCTGAGCTAACATTAAATAAAGCCGTGGATTTTGCAAGATCACACGAGATAGCGCAAGCACATCTGAGAACCTTCGATGTATGTACTTCGAGCAGCTCATGTGAACTGACTGTGAAAGCAGTACGCAGAGAACAAGCAAGAGCTCCAAAGAGCACTGAACAAAAAATGCATTACACAATTGAGAAGGCAGCAAAAGAATATGAAGCGAGTGACGCATACAAGCATATTCATAAGTGCAGCTACTGCAGAAACACGGTGGAAAAAGTCAATGTCCAGCTAAAGGAAGACAGTGTAAAAAATGTGGTAAATTGAACCACTTCGCTAAAGTTTGCAGGACTGGTAAAGGTAAACCCGTGCATGCAGTGTGTGATGTCTCAGATAAAGAGGAAGATGAGCTGTTTATTGATGCAGTTAGAAAGGTACAACCCTCTGAATCTGAACAAGCCTTTGTAGACATATCAATAGGAAAGCAAGGTGTAAAGCTTAAGTTTAAATTAAGTTCATAGACACGCTGCCGCTAAATATTCACAGGCAAATCCACAACTTAATACTGGGAATGCCTGTTAAACATCTTAGATTTACGAGTATCGATGTAGTGAACACTTCCATGAATGAAACCTGTTATCTTTACAATGGTTGACAAACACGAAATGTAACTCCATCCTCCAAATACGAACCTGATTGAAAGAAATAATAATAATCAAATCCTTGATGACAGCAACACTCATAACAGTCACAAAACAATTAGATTGACAGTCATGTTACGTTATTTTTCCTTTACTTTTTCATAACTTCTTTAACACACTACTTCTCCACTGCGAAGCGCGGGTATTTTGCTAGTTAAATCGTTAAAAAGAGGTTAAAATGCAGTCTCTCTCCTCGCTCGATCGCACACCACCTTCTGTCTCCACGGCTCATCCGTCACTGGTGTTGCTGGCGGAGCCTTTGCAGCACGAACTGCTTTCTGCCAACCCCTGTCTTGGCTGCTGCCACACTGCGCAGCCAGACCGTCCGAGGTCGACACACCTCCCGTCTTTGTTCGCGCTCATTCAGTTGCTTCTCAGATCCATTGGGAGGTCTTACATTTCGCTCTGCCCATTCTACACGCTTAGTCAGTGGGGTGAACCAGCCCCTAGATCGCCTCAGCATGCGCTCCCTCATGGAGCCCCAGCTCGTGCTGCCTTCACCTTCCTGGTGTCTGGATCATCTCCCATGACTGCCTTTTCCCTTCTTTAACCTTCTTGTGTTCTATCTTTTCTTTTTTTCCTTCCCCCTATCCTGCCGGCCCATAAATATACGTCTCCATGGGCGCAGCGCCTTATTCACACGGCGCAGTAAGCTGATGAAGCAATTGAGACCGATCGGGTGCGACTCACCCCGATCACTTCATCAACTCCCTGCGGTTGTGCAATCATGCCCACGGAGTCAGACACGGCTAACTGGATTAAAAAAAAAAAAAAAAGACCCTTTTTTTTTTTTTTTTTTTGAAGCCGCAGACCCACTATACCACAAAGAGCATTATAAATGCAAGTTGCAGTTTTATTATTGATGTATATAGCTTAGCTTGAAGAATGGCCTATATTAATGCAATTTGTCTTAATGACAGTTCAGTTGTTAAAGATGTCATCACCAAGTTGCGCTTGTTTTATTTTATTTTATTTTGGTGAATACTGTGTAATGTACCTGGGCTTGAAGTTTTGAAGTAATAGTGTTATTAATGGAAGTTGAACTATTATTTATTTTATTATTGTTGTTATTTTAAATATTATGCAGTTTAATGATGGTAAAGTTGTTTAAAAAGTTACTTTAAAGTGTCAGTGGACAGAGATTGTTAACATTAACAGAAAGTGTAGTTGGTTTACAAAAATATTTACTATTTATTCCTTTTCTAAGACATGTGCAATACAACTTTTGAAAAGCACCTCGGGATATTTTACTAAGTCTAAATGCCTCTTTGGATAGTTGAAAATATGTTGTCAAAATTTAAATTTAAGTTGTTTGCAAAATTTGTTCAATAAAAATGTTCTACATTTTGACTGCAACTATCATGCAATGTGATTCCTTCTCTTCATTAGTGCCCCCTTCTTGAAAACTATTACTTTACAGGGCTATGCAAACCTGTATTAATACTTGTGTGCACATTAAAATGTTTTTTTGTACAATGTACTATTCTCAGGACAGTGGAATAGGTTATTATTAGCCAGTCTACTGCAGTAATTACAGTGGAAAATGTGGTTAACATCCAGTCATGCATGGGGAAAAAAAATACAGTTGAATACCATGAAACTGATGCAATTTTGAAAAATACCGTGATATAGAATTTTGGTCCTATTGCCCAGCACTAGTGGTAATTATACTTCAAAGACGCATGATATTCTATATGGTGTTCCAGAAGGATCTATCCTGAGTCCACTGCTCTGTTTGATCTACATGGTTCCATTAGATCAGATTCTCTCAAGGCATAATGTGAACTACCACCGCTATGCTGATGACACACAACTGTATTTATCAATAGCGCCCGATGACCCGACTCTCTCAGTTCACTGACTCAATGACTTACTTGTGTTTCTGAATGGGTGAGTAGTAATTTTCTCAAACTAAATAAGGAGTAAACAGAAATTTTAGTGATGGCAAAAATGGATATAATGAGGGTATTAGAAATAAACTTGATCCATTTGGCTTAAAAGTCAAGACAGTGGTAAAGAATAGTCTCAGGACTATCCAAAAAAGACATCAATCAATTGCAACTAGTGTAGAATGCAGCTGCCAGAATCAAATGTGTGAGTACTGTTTCCAAGCCAATATCTCCAGTTTTGATGTCATTACATTGGTTACCTGTGCCATTCACACTCAATTTTAAAATACTACTTATGGTTTACAAAGCCTCAAATAATCTCGCTCCACCCTATATCTCAGAATGCCTTTCACCTTACACTCCAGATCGTACCCTTAGATCTTCAAATGAGTGTCTGCTTATAATTCCAAGAGCTAAACTTAAAAGAAGTGGTGAGGCAGCCTTCTGCTGGTATGCACCTAAAATCTGGAATAGTTTATCAGTAGTAATTTGCCAGGCTAATACAGTGGAGCACTTAAAAAAAAAAAAAAAAAAAAACGACTACTAAAAACTCATAATTTTAATATGGCTTTCTCATAGCTTCATTTTAGTTTAACCCTGATATTCTGTATATGCATTTAATTATTTTATTTTCGTGGCTCCAAAATCCGTACTAACCCCTACTTTCTATGCTGTTCTTTTTCCGGTTTTCTGTGGTGGCAATCTGCATCACCTCCACCTGATCAAAGCACCATGCTGTCCCTACATTGATAGATTGAATTAATTCTTCCATGTAAAGCCTGAAAACCATGAGGACTGATTGAGATCATTTATGTTATGCTAGAGGGGGTTGAGCTTTCCCATGACCTGGAACCCCTGATGATTTTTTTTTTTCCTCAAGCCATCTGGAGTTTTTTTTTTTTCTTCTTTTTTTTCTCTGTGCTCCCTGGACATTGGACACTACTTTTATTCTATTTTAATTAGTATTGCCTAATTGTATTCTTATATTTTGTCTTTTTTTCTCTTTCTTCATCCTGTAAAACACTTTGAGCTACATCATTTGCATGAAAATGTGGTATAAAAATAAATATTGTTGTGTTATTGTTGAAGAAAACGATTTAGGAGTCATAGTGGACTCTAAGCTATTGACTTCCTGATAATGTTCAGAAGCCACATAACTGTGCTTGCCGTCACTGTCAGTCTGCTGATCTCAATATCCCATTTTCCCTCACTCCTGAACAAGGCCCCGAGGTACTACAACTTCTCCACCTGAGGCAGTAACTTGTATCCAACCTGGAGTGGACAGTGTAATCAGAATATAAGTTTAATGTCACTGTGCTCTGTACAAAAATTATTTTATAAATCCACTCACGTGTACACGCCAGGCCAAAGTTAGCACACATGGGCGCTCAGCATTTAGAACTGCTAGGCAAGCATTTGAAGAGAGAAGGTACAGCCAAGAAAATGAGCATTGTACTATTTCTGTATGTTGGAAATGAAATTGAATCCTCTCCTTGCATGTTTGGAACCTAAGTAAGGGCCTGCACGTGGAGAAAACAGTATAAAAGACTTGCACAACAGCCAAAAACACCTCAAAGCCGACGGATGGATGAGTGAAAACGTCATCCGTCCTGAGAATCCTTCCAGCGCAGCGATGAAAAATGGCAGACTGTATACATCAAGATCCCATCTTGGTAATTGTCTTGCTATGCCCTCCTTCCTCTGTAATGCCACGTAAATCATCCTTAAAGAAAGCTAAGTTATTTTCTTTTATGTGATTTCTTACTGACATATCACTATGAGAGAAATATCGCCTTTTAATATTATATGTATGTAGTTTCGGGTTACTTAAAATGGTGCAATTATAAAAGAACTTATTCCAACTAGGGAGCTAGTGACCCCTAGAGGAAATAGACAGTCTGCCTTTTTTCTACTGAGGAACATGACCTCATATTTGGAGGTGCAGATCCCCATCCTTGCTGCTTCACACTCAGTCACAAACTGTCCCAATGTGTGCTGGAGTTCACAACCTGGTGAAGACAACAAGACCATGTTGTCTACAAAAAGCACTGATGCAATACTAACACCACCAAACTGGACCCCCATCCCACCCTTGCTGTGCCCGGATATTTTGCCCATAAAAATCACAAACAGTATAGGAGCAAAAGCACAGCCTTGGTGGAGTTCCACGCATAGTGGGAATGGTGCTGAAGTTCTTCCAAGTAAGCGGACACAACTCTCACTGTAATTATACAGGGACTGAATATCCACGAGTACCCCAGAACCATGTGCTCTTCTAGCACCCTCCAACGAATCCTTCGAGGAACACGGTTATATACCTTTTGGTGGTGTTAGTATTGCATCAGTGGTTTTTGTAGACAACATTTTGTAGACTTCTGTAAATTCTCAAAACACATGTTGACCAATTGGGTGTACTCCTATGCTCCCTCTAGAATCCTCATAAGGATAAAGAGTTTTTTTGTATTTTTCATTCAGTTTGTTGTTTTCCTTTTATTTCCCTTTAGGTAGTCTTTGAGAAGGATGGTGTTAATCTTCATACAAGTGCGAAGAAACATGCAGACCACAATTCCTTAATCCCTGGTGTTCTTCGTATAGTGGAAAAGGTAAGAAAAAAGATTGAATTTTTTTTAACAATGAAAAATTGTGCTTTATTGGCTTAGTTTTTTTATTTTTTATTTCTATTTTGAATTTTCTGTCTTTCATTGAGAATGTACATGAAACAAAGTCATGTCATGTGTTTGTTTTGACAATGTATGAACTTTTCTGGGATCATGTTTTTATTAAATACTAGCAGAATACCCGTGCTTCACAGCGGAGAAGTAGTGTGTTAAAGATGTTATGAAAAAGAAAAGGAAAAATTTAAAAAATAACGTAACTTGATTGTTAATGTAATTGTTTTGTCATTGATATGAGTGTTGTTGTCATATCTATCTATCTCTATCTCTATCTCTATCTCTCTCTCTCTCTCTCTCTATATATATATATATATATATATATATATATATATATATACACACATATACACACACACACACACAAACCGGATTCCAAAAAAGTTGGGACACTATACAAATCGTGAATAAAAACTGAATGCAATCATATGGAGGTGCCAACTTCTAATATTTTATTCAGAATAGAACATAAATCACGGAACAAAAGTTTAAAATGAGAAAATGTATCATTTTAAGGGAAAAATATGTTGATTCAGAATATCATGGTCAACAAATTCCAAAAAAGTTGGGACAAGGCCATTTTCACCACTGTGTGGCATCTCCCCTTCTTCTTACAACACTCAACAGACGTCGGGACCGAGGAGACCAGTTTCTCAAATTTAGAAATAGGAATGCTCTCCCATTCTTGTCTAATACAGGCCTCTAACTGTTCAATCGTCTTGGGCCTTCTTTGTTGCACCTTCCTCTTTATGATGCGCCAAATGTTCTCTATAGGTGAAAGATCTGGACTGCAGACTGGCCATTTCAGTACCCGGATCCTTCTCCTACGCTGCCATGATGTTGTGATTGATGCAGAATGTGGTCTGGCATTATCTTGTTGAAAAATGCAGGGTCTTCCCTGAAAGAGATGACGTCTGGATGGGAGCATATGTTGTTCTAGAACCTGAATATATTTTTCTGCATTGATGGTGCCTTTCCAGACATGCAAACTGCCCATGCCACACGTACTCATGCAACCCCATACCATCAGAGATGCAGGCTTCTGAACTGGCGTTGATAACAACTTGGGTTGTCCTTGTCCTCTTTGGTCGGATGACATGGCGTCCCAGATTTCCAAAAGAACTTTGAATGTGACTCGTCTGACCACAGAACAGTCTTCCATTTTGCCACACTCCATTTTAAATGATCCCTGGCCCAGTGAAAACACCTGAGCTTGTGGATCTTGCTTAGAAATGGCTTCTTCTTTGCACTGTAGAGTTTCAGCTGGCAACGGCGGATGGCACGGTGGATTGTGTTCACTGACAATGGTTTCTGGAAGTATTCCTGAGCCCATTCTGTGATTTCCTTTACAGTAGCATTCCTGGTTGTGGTGCAGTGTCGTTTAAGGGCCCGGAGATCACGGGCATCCAGTATGGTTTACGGCCTTGACCCATACGCACAGAGATTGTTCCAGATTCTCTGAATCTTCGGATGATGTTATGCACAGTTGATGATGATAGATGCAAAGTCTTTGCACTTTTTTGCTGGGTAACACCTTTCTGATATTGCTTCACTATCTTTCTGCGCACCATTGTGGGAATTGGTGATCCTCTACCCATCTTGGTTAATGAGAGACACTGCCACTCTGAGAAGCTCTTTTTATGCCCAATCATGTTGCCAATTGACATAATTAGTCTTAATTGGTCTTCCAGCTCATCGTTATGCTCAAATTTACTTTTTCCAGCCTCTTATTGCTACTTGTCCCAACTTTTTTGGGATTTGTTGATATCGTGAAATTTTGAATCAACATATTTTTCCTTTAAAATGATACATTTACTCGGATTAAACGTTTGATCTGTCATCTACGTTCTATTACAAATAAAATATTGACATTTGCCATCTCCACATCCAGTTTTTATTCACAATTTGTTTAGTGTCCCAACTTTTTTGGAATCCGTTTGTGTCTATATATATATATATATATATATATATATATATATAAAATACCCGCGATTGACAGCGGAGAAGTAAAAAGAAAAGGAAACATTTTAGTAATAACGTAACATGATTGACAATGTAATTGTGAGTGTTGCTGGCATATTATATATATATATATATATATATATATAGTGAACTTGACCGGACACAGACAGTAGGACATCTTGTTAAAACACCACCACACGTTTATTATACACAATATTTACAATAATAGGTCATAACATATATATATATATATATATATACTAATAAAAGGCAAAGCCCTCACTCACTCACTGACTCATCACTAATTCTCCAACTTCCCGTGTGGGTGGAAGGCTGAAATTTGGCAGGTTCATTCCTTACAGCTTCCTTACAAAAGTTGGGCAGGTTTTATATCGAAATTCTACGCGTAATGGTCATAACTGGAAGCAGTTTTCTCCATTTACTGTAATGGAGATGAGCTTCAACGCCGTGGGGGAGTTTAGTGTGACATCATCCGCCTCCCGTAATCACGCAGTACATAGAAAACCAGGAAGACCTCAAAAGCGCTGAAGAAAACATGCATTATATAATTGAGAAGGCAGCGAAACAATAAGAAGCGGCGAGTGACATATACAACCATATTCATGAGTTCTGCTACTTGGAAACAAAGCGATGTAAACCTACACTTTAAATTAAGTTCATAGACAGGCTGCGCTGGCGTTTGTAATTTAGTGCCTGCCCATATAAGGCCGTCCGTCAGCGGCAATCAATAGCAAACTGCCACGGGTAAATATTCACGGGTGAAGGACTGTGCTTATGGATGGAGGAAGATGAGATGGTCAGGGTGGTGTTTGACACAAACTCAAGCGAAACTGCGAGAGAAAGTTTTAAGTGCCAGGACTAAGGTAACATTAAATACAGCCATGGACAGCGAGATGGCACCAGCACAGCTGGGAACCTTGATGCATGTACACGGTGGCTCCGTGAACTGGCGCAGTGCACAGATAAAAGCAACAGTTCCAAAGGCTGAACAAAACCGAATTACACAATTGAAAAGGCAGCAAAAATATAGGCGTCTCTACATACAAGCATATTCATAAATCCAGCTACTGCGGAAACAAAGCACCGCGTTGGAAAAAGTCAATGTCCGCTAAAGGAAGACAGTGTAAAAAACCCGTGCATGCAGTGTGTCAGGTCTCAGATAAAGAAGAAGGCGAGCTGTTTATTGATGCAGTAAGAAGCGAATCGATGAATGAAACCTGTCATCTTTACAGCGATTGACAAACACGGAATGTAACTTGAACACAACACATCCTACAAATACGAACCTGATTGAAAGAAATAATGATAATCAAATCCTTGATGACAGCAACACTCAGTAACACTCACAAAACAAATACTGTATATTGACAGTCATGTTCGTTATTTTTAAAATGTTCCCTTTTCTTTTCTAGCTTTTTAACACACTACTTCTCGCTGCGATAGCGGGTATATATACATATATATATATAACCCGATCTACATACTCGAATAATGGATACTTTATTAGCCATCAATGATTGTTTTGGTAAAGCCATACTCAGTGTATTCATTAGATGAGCGGTAAAAAGTAAGGCGAGGGAGGATGACTTATTGAGGCATGCAGGCTGTAGTGGCGTCAACTCTATCTGAATTAGCGATCACATTTGAAAAAATATATCTTTTCAAGTTCTATTTAGTCCATATGTGTCAAACTCAAGGGCCGCGGGCCACATCCGGCCCGGCGTGTAATTATATCCGACCCGGAGATCATTTTATATACTGTATTATTGTTATTAAAGCCGGGTATATGAAGCGCTGGTAACACAATAAACTACAGATCCCATAATGCAGCGCTTCAGCTGCCTTGCGAACAGTTACGCGTTAATCAAGTCTACCTTATGATGCTGCAAGTTATTGCGAAGCTAGCTCACACGATGCTGAAGAGAAAAGTTGATTCTGAAAATAGAGCCTTTAAAACCGATGGGAGGCTGAGTATATGTTTACTGAACCCGTGTGTCTCATTTGTGGAGCTAATGTGGCTGTAATTACAGAATTTAATCTAAGGCGGCACTATAAAACAAAACATCAGGGTAACCTGAAAGACCTGAATGCAATGCAGAAGATACAGAAAGCAGAAGAATTAAATAAGAATCTGACACTTCAGCGGACGTTTTACCGTGCACAATCACAAAGTGATTTCAAGTGAAGCTGCTTTTATGGGAGACACAACCACTTGCCCCACTTTCCCTGTTGCCAAGTAATGTTAAACCAAGTCGTCACTACGGTGTTCCCAAATCGCACTTTGCTGATAAACTGGCGCACTGAGTTTGCGGCGCTTTGGTGACTTTGAAGAACAAAAAAAGTCCGTCTACATGCGGCTCGAACCTTGTGCATGTTTGGTAGCACATATCTGTGTGAGAAGCTCTTCTCAGTGATAAAGACTAACAAAACAGCACACAGGAGTCGCCTCACTGATGAGCACCTGCAATCCATCCTGAGAATCTCCACAACACAGAACCTCACACCAAACAGAAACGAACCTGTTGCCAAAAAAGATGCCAGGCGTCCAGCTCTAAAATGACATATGAGCAAAGACAACTGAATGATTTGATGTGTTATTGCTGAAAGGAACACATTTTATTTATATTTCCAGGTTTTGTTATGCAGCATGTTCATATTTGAATTTGTATAATTTTGACAGGATATATTTTTATGGAGAGCAAAATCTTTTGGGATATTTAAAATCTAAGTTTATTTTTTAATATATAAAATTACATAAGAGTAAAGAAATTTGAACGTTTGTTCTTTTAATGTTTACTTTATTTCTAACTTGTATAATTTAGACAGGATATATTTTTATGGAGAGCAAAATATTATAAGTTGTTTAAGGTTTGAGTTGATTTATTCAGGAATAATATTCCTGTCTGTTTTACCATTCCTACCAAAGATATTTCTGTCGACTAAATAAAAATTCCTTCTATTTAAAATTTAAATAGAACTTGAACAAATCGATAGTTCATAATATCCACGCAGACTTGCACGTAAGAGCAGGTGTCATCCGTTTTAACAAACAGCGTATTGCACTGATACGAAATAGCTGTGTGTGTATATATGTAGATATGTATGTATATGTATATATATGTTTATATATGTATGTGTGTGTGTATATGTATGTATATATGTATAGATATGTATATATATATATATATGTATTATATATATATATATATATATATATGTATGTATATATATCGATCTACATACTCGAATAATGGATACTTTATTAGCCATCAATGATTGTTTTGGTAAAGCCATACTCGGTGTAATCATTAGATGAACGGTAAAAAAGTAAGAGCGAGGGAGGATGACTTATTGAGGCATGCAGGCTGTAGTCTTGGCGTCAACTCTATCTGAATTGCGCGATCACATTTGAAAAAATATATCTTTTCAAGTTCTATTTAGTCCATATGTGTCAAACTCAAGGGCCGCGGGCCACATCCGACCCAGCGTGTAATTATATCCGGCCCGCGAGATCATTTTATATACTGTATTATTGTTATTAAAGCCCGGGTATATGAAGCGCTGGTAACACAATAAACTACAGATCCCATAATGCAGCGCTTCAGCTGCCTTGCCGAAACACTTACGCGTTAATCAAGTCTACCTTATGATGCTGCAAGTTATTGCGAAGCTAGCTCACACGATGCTGAAGAGAAAAGTTGATTCTGAAAATAGAGCCTTTAAAAACTGATGGGAGGCTGAGTATACGTTTACTGAACCCGTGTGTCTCATTTGTGGAGCTAATGTGGCTGTAATTACAGAATTTAATCTAAGACTGCACTATGAGACAAAACATCAGGGTAACCTGAATGCAATGCAGAAGATACAGAAAGCAGCATAATTAAATAAGAATCTGACACTTCAGCGGACGTTTTAACCCGTGCACAATCACAAAGTGATTTCAAGTGAAGCTGCTTTTATGGGAGACACAAATGCACCAGTGCACCTTGCCCCCCACTTTCCCTGTTTCCAAGTAATGTTAAACCAAGTTGTCACTACGGTGTTCCCAAATCCGCACTTTGCTGATAAACTGACGCTTCGCACTGAGTTTGCACGGCGCTTTGGTGACTTTGAAGAACAAAAAAAGTCCGTCTACATGCGGCTCGAACCTTGTGCATGCTTGGTAGCACATATCTGTGTGAGAAGCTCTTCTCAGTGATAAAGACTAACAAAACAGCACACAGGAGTAAGCCTCACTGATGAGCACCTTCAATCCATCCTGAGAATCTCAGAACACAGAACCTCACACCAAACATAAAGCGAACTTGTGGCCAAAAAGATGCCAGGCGTCCAGCTCTAAAATGACATATGAGCAAAGACAACTGAATGATTTGATTTGTTATTGCTGAAAGGAACACATTTTATTTATATTTCCAGGTTTTGTTATGCAGCATGTTCATATTTGAATTTGTATAATTTTGACAGGATATATTTTTATGGAGAGCAAAATCTTTTGGGATATTTAAAATCTAAGTTTATTTTTTATATAAAATTACATAAGAGTAAAAGAAATTTGAATGTTTGTTCTTTTAACGTTTACTTTATTTCTAACTTGTATAATTTAGACAGGATATATTTTTATGGAGAGCAAAATATTATAAGTTGTTTAAGGTTTGAGTTGATTTATTCACGAATAATATTCCTGTCTGTTTTTACCATTCCTACCAAAGATATTTCTATCGACTAAATAAAATTCCTTCTATTTAAAATTTAAATGGAACTTGAACAAATCGATAGTTAATAATATCCGCAGACTTGCGTAAGAAGCGGGTGTCATCCGTTTTAACAAACAGCGTATTGCACTGATACGAAATAGCTGTGTATGTATGTATATATATATTGTGAACGCCACCCGGGCACAGACAGGGAGGACATCTTGTTTTAAAACAAACCACCACACGTTTATTTACAGTATTTTACAAACTATGGTCACAAAGACCCCCAAATAATGGTCACAAAGACCCAGTTCAGTGCACAAACCCCAAATCAAAGTCCTAGCCACAATGCCTTTCTTGGGCCGCCTCCACTCTCCACTGCCGTCCTCCTTCCACCCGACTCCAGCCCGAATGAATGGAGGCGGCCCCTTTATGGAGGACCGGATGAGCCCCAGGTGTTCCCGGCAATCTTCTGCCACGCCCAAGTGTGGCGGAAGTGCGGCTGTCCTCCCGGCTGCTCTCCGAGGCGCCGTCATAAATCTTCCCCCCAGCACTTCCTGGTGTGGCGGGAGTGCTGGGGAAACAAGTCCCAAGGCATTGGGGCCTCCTGGCGGTGACCACGGGCTCCTACAGGGAAGGGCTTCCATGCCCTTGACCCGTGGCCCCAAAGCAACCCGGAAGGCAAACCCCGTGATCCAGGCAGGGCTCTGACCCTCTTCCGGTCCCTCCTGGCGTCCCGGCCGGGTCATGGCCCCTGGCATCCCTGACAATATGTATTTGTGTGTATATATGTGTGTGTGTATATGTATGTGTATATATGTAGATATATATATGTATGTATATATGTGTATATGTATAGATATGTATATATATATATGTTTGTGTGTGTGTGTGTAAATATATATATATATATAAAATATGACAACAACACTCATCACTCACAACAGTGACAAAACAATTACATTGACAATCATGTTACGTTATTTTCAAAATGTTTCCTTTTCATTGCTTCTTTAACACACTACTTCTCATTTCTTGAGAAGCTTGGTATTTTACTTATTATATTATATATATAGTTATATACATATATATATATATATATATATATATATATATATATATATATATATATATATATATATATATATATATATATATATATATATATACACACACATATATATAAACATAAATACATATATATATATATATATATATATACATACACACATACACACACAACTATACGTATATGTTCAAGTTCAATTTAAATTTTAAATAGAAGGAATTTTTATTTAGTTGACATAATATTATTCCAGAATAAATCAACTCAAACCTTAAAGAACTATATAACTATAATATTTTGCTCTCCATAAAAATATATCCTGTCTAAATTATACAAGTTAGAAATAAAGTAAACTTTAAAAGAACATTCAAATTTCTTTACTCTTATGTAATTTTATATAAAAAATAAACTTAAATTTTAAATATCCCAAAAGATTTTGCTCTCCATAAAAATATATCCTGTCAAAATTGTACAAATTCAAATATGAACATGGATAATAAAAAAACTGGAAATATAAATAAAATTTGTTCTTTTCAGCAATAACAAATCAAATCATTCAGTTGTCTTTGCTCATATGTCATTTTATCAGAGCTGGAAGCCTGGCATCTTTTTTTGGTAATAAGTTTGTTTATGTTTGGTGTGAGGTACTGTGTTGTGGAGATTCTCAGGATGGACTGCAGGTGCTCATCAGTGAGGCGACTCCTGTGTGCTGTTTTGTTAGTCTTCATGACTGAGAAGAGCTTCTCACACAGATATGTGCTACCAAACATGCACAAGGTTCGAGCCGCATGTAGACGGAGCTGGAGCATTTTTGCTGGAATGGAGTGAATAAACTGTGCGGGCCCTGCAGTATCATACTTTGCCTTCAGTGTGCCATTACACTGCAGCTCAATCACCTCCCTCTGAATCTGCACAGGTGCAGTTTCCACATCGACAGCAAATGGGTTGCGAAACAACTCAAAATTCTTTTTTTGTTCTTCAAAGTCACCAAAGCGCCGTGCGAACTCAGTGCGCAGTGCGCTCAGTTTATCAGCAAAGTGCGTATTTGGGAACACCGTTGTGGCGACTTGGTTCGGCAAGTTGCACTGGTGCATTTGTGTCTCCCATAAAAGTAGCTTCACTTGAAATCACTTTGTGATTTTGCACGGGTAAAAACGTCTGCTGAAGTGTCAGATTCTTCTTTAACTCTTCTGCTTTCTATATTTTGTGCATTGCATTCAGGTCTTTCGGGTTATCTTGATGTTTTGTCTCATAGTGCCGTCTTAGATTAAATTCTGTAATTACAGCCACATTAGCTCCACAAATGAGACACACAGGTTTACCGGCATTGTCAGTAAACATATACTCAGCCTCCCATCGGTTTTTAAAGGCTCTATGTTCAGAATCACCTTTTCTCTTGGCATCGTGTGGGCTAGCTTCGCAATAACTTGCAGCATCATAAGCTAGACTTGATTGACGCGGTAAGTGTTTGGCAAGGCAGTTGAAGCGCTGCATTATGGGATCTGTAGTTTATTGTATTACCAGCGCTTCATATCCCCGGGCCATTAACAATAATATATAAAATGATCTCATGGGCGGATATAATTACACACCGGGCCGGATGTGGCCTGCGGGCCTTGAGTTTGACACATATGGACTAAATAGAACTTGAAAAGATATATTTTTTCAAATGTATTCGCGCAATTCAGATTGAGTTGACGCGCACTACAGTACATCGAGCCCGCATGCTATTGTGGTTTTGTCTGCGTGCCTCAATAAGTCATCCTCCCCTCGCTCTTACTTTTTTACCGTTCATCTAATGAATACACTGAGTATGGCTTTACCAAAACAATCATTGATCGCGAATAAAGTATCCATTATTCATAAAGCTTCAATTGGTGATCTGTCTTTCTGAGTTAACCGCATATTTTTTCATACGTCTCAAACCAAGGGGATGCGAGGCTAAAATGTATCGGGAAGCGAAGCGTACATACTCGGTGCATCCCTCTCGGAATCGAACCTCGGAGCGGGCTAGAGCGAAGCCTCTACTATTAGCGCCACGGCGTGTGGTTTGTATATTTGAGCGTAGCAGTATAATTCAGTTTTTGTTCAGCACTCTTTGGAACTATTGCTTTTTGTCTGCGTACTGTGTGAGTTCACGTGAGCCGCTGAATATGGTTTTATATCTCACTCGCTCGCTTCTAATTGTTTCGCTGCCTTCTTAATTATATAATGTATGTTTTCTTCAGTGGTTTTTGTAGCTCTTCCTGGTTTTCTACATACTGCGTGATTACGTGGGAGGCGTGGTGATGTCACACGAAACTCAGCCCCCCACGACTTTCGTGCTCAACTCCATTACAGTAAATGGAGAAAAATAGCTTCTAGTTATGACCATTACGCGTAGAATTTCGAAATGAAACCTGCACAACTTTTTTAAGTAAGCTGTATGGAATGAGCCTGCCAAATTTCAGCCTTCTACCTACACGGGAAGTTGGAGAATTAGTGATGAGTGAGTCAGTGAGTGAGTCAGTGAGTGAGTCAGTGAGTGAGTCAGTGAGTGAGTCAGTGAGTGAGTCAGTGAGTGAGTCAGTGAGTGAGTCAGTGAGTGAGTCAGTGAGGGCTTTGCCTTTTATTAGTATAGATAATGAGCTATAATTTTGTCATTTAACCATTCTGTCTGTAAACACTTTGAAAGACTTGCATGCTTTTTGTTATATTTTTGAATAATTGTAGATTGCCTCAGTAATAAGTCTGCTTTATGCAAACTGTAATTGTGCATTTTTTCCTGTACAGGATCACAAAGCAAAATTAGAGTGGACACCCATAGGAGAAGAAAAGGGGTCTATACCTCATGTTGCTTTCACTAAGAAGGTAAATTCATTTTTGAGTCATATAGAAATGAGTATGGTTATAGTAGTTTTTCTCAGATGTCGCAGTCAGTCTTGGTAAGTAAACTGTTCGTCATTATTTATCATTTTTAAGTGGTTCACAAATACGGACCTTCATTTCTGTATCCAGCAGGAGACACATGCTCCCTGGGAAGGGGTTCATTAGAGGCTGCAGTTTTTACTAAACCCATGTATATAGTTGTACAGCAGTGATCAAAATAATCAGTAACACCAATCTGCGATTATATTTGCTTATGTTTAATATTGGATTGATACTTACAATAATAAAATAGTAAAAGGAGAGCTGTACCGATGCAGTTGGGGTTTTCTGCAGTCAGTGCATGTCCAGTCTTTGACAGAGTGTGGGGAAAGCATTGTCCTAGGCATGGACAGAAGCAATGTTTTTCATCCATCTTTAGGTGAGCTCTGGAGCTTCATGCAGTTATTCGATTTTTTTACACCTTCTCTTTAAACATGCAGCCTGTAGACATTGGTACAGTTGGTTTGCTGACTGCAGAGGTTGCTTGCTTGGGAGCCCTTAAAATAGCTGATGACCCTGGCCAAATAGGGCACTTCATCATTATGTCACACTTGATTCATCTCCCTGTCAGGTTCACCCATCATTTAGATTCTAATCTATACTAATAAAAGGCAAAGCCCTCACTGACTCACTCACTCATCACTAGTTCTCCAACTTCCCGTGTAGGTAGAAGGCTGAAATTTGGCAGGCTCATTCCTTACAGCTTACTTTCAAAAGCTGGGCAGGTTTCATTTTGAAATTCTGCGCGTAATGGTCATAACTGGAACCTATTTTTCTCCATATACTGTAATGGACTTTAGCTCGATGGCCGTTGGGGGCAGAGCTGCGTGTCACATCATCACGCCTCCCACGTAACCAAGTGAACTGACTGTGAATGCAGTACGTAGAAAAGAACCAATCAATCAATCAATCAACATTTATGTATATAGCACATATTCATACAAAAAAAATGTAGCTCAAAGTGCTTTACAAAATGAATAGAAAAATTGAAGAAACAATAAAAAATAAACATAAGTCAACATTAATTAACATAGAATAAGAGTAAGGTCCGATGGCCAGGGTGGACAGAAAAAACAAAAAAAAACTCTAAAGGCTGGAGAAAAAAATAAAATCTGTATGGGTTCCAGACCAAGAGACCGCCCAGTCCCCTCTGGGCAATCTACCTAACATAAGTCAAACAGTCCTCTTTGTATTTAGGGTTTTCATGGAAGGACCTGATGATGATGGTCACGTAGACTTCTGGCTTTGAGTAGGTGGTGGTGGCGCAGGCCGCCACCACAAAGAAACCGGAAAAAGAAACAGAAGAGAGAGTAGGGGTCAGTATGGATTTTGGAGCCACTGTGAATAGTTATTATGAAGAATTGAACATACGGAGTATCAGTATTAAGTTAAAGTGAAGTTATAAAAAGGCCATGTTAAAGTAATGTGTTTTCAGCAGTGTTTTAAAGTGCTCTACTGTATTTGCTTGGCGAATTCCTATTGGCAGGCTATTCCAGATTTTGGTGCATAACAGCAGAAGGCCGCCTCACCACTTCTTTTAAGTTTAGCTTTTGGAATTATAAGGAGACACTCATTTGAAGATCTAAGGTTACGATTTGGAATATAATGCGTCAGGCATTCCGATATATAAAATGGAGCGAGATTATTTAAGGCTTTATAAACCATAAGCAGTATTTTAAAGTCAATCCTGAATGACACAGGCAACCAGTGTAGTGACATCAAAACTGGAGAAATGTGTTGGATTTTCTTTTCCCAGTTAGGATTCTAGCAGCTGCATTCTGCACTCGTTGCAAATGATTTATGTCTTTTTTGGGTAGTCCTGAGAGGAGTGCGTTACAGTAATCTAGTCTACTGAAAACAAAAGCGTGAATTAATTCCTCAGCATCTTTCAATGATATAAGAGGTCTAACTTTAGCTATGTTTCTTAAGTGAAAAATGCTGTCCTAGTGGTCTGATGAATATGCGATTTAAAATTCAGATTACAGTCAACGGTTACCCCTAAATTTTTACTTCCGTCTTAACTTTTAATCCTAGTGCATCAAGTTTATTTCTGATAACCTCATGAATCCATTATTGCCAATTACTAAAATTTCAGTTTTATCTTTATTTAGTTTGAGAAAATTACTATTCATCCATTCAGAAATACCAGTAAGACATTGTGTTAGTGTATCGAAAGAGTCGGAGTCATCAGGTGCTATTGATAAGTACAGCTGTGTGTCATCAGCATAGCTGTGGTAGCTCACGTTGTAACCTGAGATAATCTGACCTAACGGAAGCATGTAGATTGAGAATAACAGCGGACCCAGGATAGAGCCTTGTGGAACACCATATCGGATATCATGTGTCTTTGAGATTTGATTACCACAACTCACAAAGAATTTTCTCCCTGCCAGGTAGGATTCAAACCAATTTAAGACACTGCCAGAGAGGCCCACCCATTGACTAAGGCGATTTCTAAGAATATTATGATCAATGGTGTCAAATGCAGCACTCAGATCTAAGAGGATGAGAACAGATAAATGGCCTCTGTCTGCATTTACCCAAAGTCATTTACTACTTTAACAAGTGCAGTTTCTGTGCTGTGATTTGTTCTGAAGCCTGACTGAAATTATCAAGAATAGCATGTTTATTGGGTGGTCATTTAACTGCATAATGACTGCCTTCTCTAGAATTTTACTTAAGAAGGGCAGGTTAGAAATGGGTCTAAAATTTTCAAAGGCAGAGGGGTCAAGATTATTTTCTTGAGCAGGGGTTTAACTACAGCAGTCTTAAGACAGTCTGGAAAGACCCCCGTATCTAATGACGAATTAACTATGTCCAGAATATTGTCAATTAGCACGCCTGATATTTCTTTGAAAAACCTGGTTGGTATTGGGTCAAGGACGCAGGTGGAGGGTTTCAGTTGAGAGATTATACTATGTAATTCAGGTAAATCTATCCTGGTGAAAGCATTTAATTTGTTTATAATGGAGTACCGGGGCTTTGGAGGTTCTGCAGTGTTGGGGAGATATACTATGTTATCTCTAATATCATTAATTTTTGATTGAAAAATACAGCAATGTTCTCACAGGTTTCACTGGAAGTATTCTGGGGCATTCCTTTGTGTTACCTGGGTTTAACAGACGATCAATTGTTGAAAATAAGACTCTGGGATTACTAGCATTGTTATTTATAATATTAGAGAAATAGCAGCGCCTCTCAAGACGGACAGTGTTATTGTATTCTGTTATTTTAACCTTCAATATCTCATAATGGATAGTTAGTTTAGTTTTCCTCCATTTACGCTCAGCTCTACGACATGTTCTTTTTAAATCAGACACTCTTTGGGTCTTCCATGGAATAACAATACTAGAGGATTTTTTAACTGTCTTTTCAGGTGCAACTATGTCAACAGCAGTTCTTACTTTAGAATTAAAGTTTTCCACTTTACTATTTACATTATCCTCGCTATTATAGTTGGCATTATAAACGGACTGATTGCTTAGAATAGTTGTAAGTTTTAAAGCTGCTGATGAGTCAAAGAAGCGTTTTTTAACAAAATGCTTCTCATGAGTTTTCTATCTTTATTTCTATATTAAATAGTAGAAGGAAATGGTCTGATAGACCGATATCAATGACCTGCTTTATATCAACTTTAAGTCCTTTAGCAATCACTAAGTCTAACGTATGACCTGCTTTATGTGTAGGCTGATTACGAGCTGCCTCAAATCAAAAGAGTCCAGGAGGTTCATGAATTCCTTTACCTTTTGGTCACACTGATTGTCGACATGAAAGTTAAAGTGCCCACTATTAAGAGTGCGTCATAGTTTGTAACTAAAATTGACATTAAGTCAGAGAATTCCTCAAGGAAAGACGCGTTATATTTAGGAGGTCTATACACGGATAATACTAGAGTGTGAGAATCTCCATGAATAACAACGGCGAGATACTCAAAGGACTCAAATTTACCAAAACTAACATCTTTACATTTTAATCGCTCGAGTAAATGTTTGCCAATCCGCCCCCCTTTTTCCCCTGGCGGTCTGCACGAGTAAAACTGTAATCCGGAGGCGCAGATTCGATTTAAACTGCGCGCCATTTGAGTTAAGCCATGTTTCATTTAGTGCAATAAAATCAATCTTTCTATCACTAATAAGATCGTTTATAAAAATGTCTTGTTAGTTAAAGCTCTAACATTTAATAGTGCCATATTTAATGTTTCTGAAGGGCAGAGCTGAATTTTATGCGTGTTATTGGTAATCGGAACAAAAATTAAGTTATTTTTGTTAAGCCGCTCTGTGTGTACTTTTTATGTAATCTACAATCCGTTTTTATAGTCTTAATGCAGTGTTGATCTGAAGTAGTAATTTCAATTAAATTATTGGTGTTTATGCCGCACTGCCTAGATTTTTTACGTGCATTAAGATTTGTTATTAGATTATTAATGATGTGCACTTTAACGGAAGACTCTGTTAAGCCATTATGTCCTATCAAAGCAGTAGCATTACGTAAGGGGTTAACAGTAGAAGTAGACAGTCAAGATAGACAAATACCTTAGCGATGTTTTCGGAGAGGACCGGCGCCAAATCTATTCGGATGCAGTCCATCCCGCTTGAAGAAGCGGCCTTTCCCAAAAAGATCCCAGTTGTCTATAAACCCGATGTCTTGATTCTCAGAAGCCTCTCAGCCAGTTGTTTAAACCCAGCAGGCGACTGTAGTATTCATTCGATCGTCTGGCAGAGGTAGTGGACCCGAGATGAAGATTTTTGCGGATGGGGTCCTCTCCTTCGTCTTCAACTAGTGCTGCGAAGTCAGCCTTGAGAACCTCTCGACTCTCGGTGCCTTATGTCTACGCCGGCATGTAGAATGATGG